>NC_045957.1:5499087-5758351 GCF_010909765.2 Amblyraja radiata | reverse complement strand
TGCAAGCTTTTTAACGCACTCCTTTGCACTGATGAAGTGGATGCATTTCAACAGCAGCAAAACAGGAGACAGAATTCTGCACTGGCATAAACACCAGCCACCGTTCAATGTACAATTCAGCAAACAAAGCCACATTTTCCATTCTTAGATCCCATTCTTCAAGTCGAGTGTGATTGCAGTGAGGGATGAATGACACAAACTGAAGTGGTCAGGAAAGCTAACTGGGCATGAAACTGCCAATGACACCGTCCTATTGCAAGCAAGTCTGCTAAAGGAGTCAGAATTCTCCCAGAGACACCCCCAGGATAGAGGGAAGGCAATCACTCTCACACAGGAATGTATGGAGACTTCTGTGTGCAAAGGTAGCTCCACGAACTTCCAAATGGCTGCGGTCATAAAGACATTAACCACATGAACAGGCCCTTGGTTCCACCGAATCAGCACATCATTCCCATGTTTATTCACCTGGGTGGCACAGTGGCAAAACTGGTGGAGCTGCTGCCTCACAGCGCCAGAGACCCGGGTTCAATCGTGACCTCAGATGCTGTCAGCGTGGCGTTTGCAAGAATTTCCTGTGACCGCATGGGATTTCTCCGGATGCTCCGGCTTCCGCCCACATCCCAAAGACGTGTGGCTTTGGGAAATGTGGGTGTGGTAGGTTAACCTGGACTGAATGGAGGCCTTGGCATTGCGGGAATGCCTGCTATTATCCCACAGGGCTGTTCTGGAGAATCCAGGGGTGATGGGAAGAGCCTAGATATATCCCTTGAGGCTGTAGTGAGGATTTAGAGGGTTTATGACTCCTTCCACTGGGAGACAGAAAGGGGCCAAGGACTCTCGCAAGCAGCACACGACCATTAGATGGGTATCCAGTCAAAAAATCTCCTCAAAAACTCTACAGGTAGGGATAAGGTCGACATAGATCATTGAGAGTACACAAAAAAGCTAGAGAAACTCAGCGGGTGTAGCAGCATCTATGGAGCGAAGGAGATAGGCAACATTTCGGGCCGAAAGTCCTGTTTCGGGCTGAAACGTTGCCTATTTCCTTCGCTCCATAGATGCTGCTGCATCCGCTGAGTTTCTCCAGCATTTTTGTGTACCTTCGATTTTCCAGCATCTGCAGTTCCTTCTTAAACACATAGATCATTGAGATTTCTTTCTCGTACAAATTTAAGAACATATGCTGTACCTAAGCTTGCAATTGTCCTGAGATGTTGATGCTTTTGATTTTCTGCAAAATAATAAAAATGCAGTTAACAATTCCAGCTTATCTTTTCCCTGCCGCCTGCAATTCCTCCCCTAAACTCAGCAACGTACCATGAGCTCCCTCCGTTATACCCATCTCCCGGCACCCACTTCTAAGAATGGACACACGCTGACCAAATAGATAATGATAGAGTGCACTCTGATTTGCCAGAGATCAGCATGAAACAAGACTTTAAAAACACGTGGATTTATTTTTTTGGGGGGGGGGGGGGGGGGGGGGGTAGGGCAAGGTCAGAATTCCTATTTTATTACATCCCATTCTGCATTCTCCCTCAACATCTTAAGGGTGAATCTGTGGAATTCTTTGCCACAAAAGGATGTGGAGGCCAAGTCACTAGATATTTTTAAGGCATAGATAGATTCTTGATTAGTACAGGTGTCGGAAGTTATAGGCAGGAGAATAGGGTTAGGAGGGAGAGATAGATCAGCCATGATTGAATGGCGGAGTAGACGATAGGCCAAATGGCCTAATTCTACTGCTATTCCTTAAGACCTTATGATCAGAGCTGGGCTGCTGTTGGGATGTAATCAGCCACTTCAAGGCTGTAAGCGGCCCACATTCTTTTCCCTCCCATCCACTCCTCAGCAGGGCACCCGACAGTCATAGAGCAGAACAGGACGTGAATCCACTTTCTAGCAGCTTCACGCATCAATGAAGTGAGCCAGGCCATTGGGAACGGAGCAAGGGAAGAGTGTTTGTGCAGACCAGACCACGATTGAGGGGTCTGGACCACCCATGCCTGACCGTCAAAGTGGCGCAGAGAGAAAAAGGTTTGAACGTGGCCAGTGACACAGATCATACTAGATTTTTCCCTGGAGCATAGAGGAAGCCTTATAGATGTATGTAAAATTTTCACAGCCTTTTCCCCAGGGTAGAGGCAAGAGCGGAACTCTCTATCAAAACATGGAGGGGACGGGGCCACAATTTTTTGGCGGCCACGCGCGCATGCGCACACTCTCACACACACACGCACGCGAGGCTTCGGAGGCTCAATCCAGCGCTAAAAACGGAGATTTTAAAATCGGGATCACAAAAACTTGGGGGGATGTCCACCACCTCACAAAACATGGGGGGGGGGGGGCGTGTCCCCTCTGGCCCCCCCGGGTTTTCCGCCCCTGGGTAGAGGCATCTAAAATTAGGCCCTATGGGGCAACTGTTTCACACGGAGGCTGGTGGGGGACGTTGTGGAGGCAGGTACAGCCACAGTTAGACATGTACATGGCTTGGAAAGGTGTCGAGGCTTATGGGCCAAACCACAAACTAGCTCAAATAGATATCCTATTCGGCATGGACGTGTTGGGGAGAAGGCTATGTTTTCCTGGTGTTTGACTCTATAGCCGACATCCAACTTAGCTGGTGGTAAACTCTGATTTGGTTTTGTTCAAACCACTCAGTTCCAGGGCAATTAGAGAGACACTAAGGAACTGCAGATGTTGGAATCTTGAGCAAAACACAAAGTGCTGGAGGAACTCAGGGGGTCAGGCAGCATCTGTGGAGAGAATGATAGGCGACGTTTTGGGTCGGGACTGTATGTGCGTTATCCATTCAAATCATATCATACGTGAGTACAAATCAGATCAAAGTGTGAGATGTTGCATTTTGGGGTCAAACCAGGACAGTACCTTTGCAGTGAATGGTAGAGCCTTGGGGAGTGCTGTAGAGCAGGGAGATCTAAGAGTACAAGTACACAGTTCCCAGAAAGTCCCGACCCAAAATGTCGTCTATTGAGTCTGAAGAAGGGTCCCGACCAAAAAACGTTGCCTGACCATTCCCTCCTAAGATGCTGCCTGATCCCCCTGAGTACCTCCAGCACTTTATGTTTTGCTCAGTTTGAAGAAGGGTCTGACCAAAAACCCAATCTTTCCGTTTCCTCCAGAGATGCTGCCTGACCCACTGAGCCTCCAGCACTTTGTATTTGCACCAGGGCAATAAACACCAGTTTGCCAGTGACGCCCACATCCCGTGAATGAGTTTGAGCAAGTAAATGGTTGGCCTCTGGGTAGTGTTGTAGAGCAGAGGGATCTAGGAGTACAAGTGCATGGTTCCATGAAGGTGGAGTCGCAGGTAGATAAGGTGACCAAAAAGGCTTTTGGCTATTTGGCCTTCATCAGTCAGAGTATTGACTATAGGAGTTGGGAGGTCAGGTTGCAGTTGTATATGATGTTGGTGAGACCGCATTTAGAGTATTATGTTCAGTTCTGGGCACCATGTTATAGGAAAGATATTGTCAATCTTGAAAGGGTTCAGAAAAGATTTACGAGGATGTTGCCAGGACTTGAGGGTGTGAGCTATAGGGAGAGGTTGAGTTGGCTGGGTCTCTATTCCATGGAGCGTAGGAGGATGAGGGGAGATCTTATAGAGGTATACAAAATAATGAGAGGAATAGATCGTGTAGATGCACAGAGTTTATTACCCAGAGTAGGGGAATTGAGGACCAGAGGACATATGTTCAAGGTGAAGGGGAAAAGATTTAATAGGAATCTGAGGGGTAACTTTTTCACACAAAGGGTGGTGGGTGTATGGAACAAGCTGCCAGAGGAGGTAGTTGAGGCTGGGACTATCCCATCGCTTAAGAAACAGTTGGACAGGTACATGGATAGGACTGGTTTGGAGGGTTATGGACCAAGTGCAGGCAAGTGGGACATGTTGGCTGGTGTGGGCGAGTTGGGCCGAAGGGCCTGTTTCCACACTGTATTACTCTATGACTCTAAGTACCTGGTGTTAGGGATTCGATTCTGCCGCAGCTCGTTGATGAGATAGTCCTTCACTCCCATTATCACTGCCTGTAAGCACTGTTTGTTGGGCTTCTCGCGGATGACATCGCGGTCGCAGTGTTTGCACCTCTTCAGGATGGTGGAGAAGTTGAGGACACTGAAGGGCCACCTCTGCACCACGTCACGCAGCACCAGTGTCCGCAGGTCCAGGAAGGCCGCTTTGAACAGGACCGGGTAGATCTCGCGCGGGATGTAGTCCAGGGCTTTGCGTGTCGAGGCGTGGTCCGAGATCACTTTCTGCGCACAGAAGAAGACCAGAGAATGCATCCTTCCGAACAAACAGTCCAGACCAGGATGGTGTCACGCTCAAGGGATGGCTGCAGCAAGGGATGGAAGGTGGAGAAAGACAGTCATATTGAGCAGTCATAGAGCAGGGAAACAGACCCCTGTTACCTGAAACATCTATCCCCTGGTCCTTGATTCCCCTACTCTGGGTAAAAGACTGTATTTCCTTCATGATTTTATAATTCCCATCATGATTTTATCATAAGGGGAAACACAACATATTTTTTTTACAATTGCTTCTGTTGACTTTTTGTATCTCGAACAGGGCAACGGGATATGATACAAGTGTATCTGATCCCAAATGAACTGTGATCAACTACCCAATGAAACAATGCTGGAAATAAAATTAGACGTAACAATTTCTATAAACGCACCATGGAATTATGCTGTGCAACCTGGCTTGGCAACAGCTCTGCCCAAGACCACAAGAAATTACAGAGTTAAGGGCCTGTCCCACTTTCACCACCTAATTCACCTTTTTTACTCGTGAACATTTTTCATCAGCTAGAAAAACGCCCCGACCTACTTGATGCCACGAGTACCTATGACTAGCATCACGACCTACCTACGACCTCGTGACGACCATGCTGCGGGTATGAGTCAAGGGCAAACTCGGCAGAGGTCGTGAATTAGGTCGTGAAAGTGGGACAGGGGCTTTACAGGTGGAGCCCAGACTATCACATAGACCGGTCTTCCCTCCCCATCAACCTCATCTATGCTTCCCACTGCCTCAGGAAAGCAGCCAGCATAGTCAAGGACCTCTCTAACCCAGGTCATTTCCTCTCCTGTCGGGCTGAAGATAAAAGAGCTTGAAAGCATATACCATCAGAATCAGAAACAGCTTCTCTGCTGTTAATAATCTCTTGAAAGGATCTCTCATCAGCCAAGGATGTTTTCTCAATCTCCCAATCTAACTTGTTGCAGCCCATGGATTAAAAAAAAAAACAAGCATCTCCGTAGCTATGACATTGCAATGCTGTAACGCTATATTCTCAACTCTCGCAACTTTGATCTTTGCTGGAGTACTGGTCTATGGCCAGTACTTGAGCACGGAACCAGGCTCTTCAGCCCGACTCATCCACACCGACCAACATGTCCCATCTAAAGCTAGTCCCATTTGCCCATTTGTGGCGCACATCCCACTAAACCATTCCTATATGTATCTAGTGCCTTTTAAATGTTGTTATTGTACCTGATTCAATTACCTCCTCTGGCAGCCCATTCCATACACCCACCGTGTAAAAAAGTTGCCCCTCAGGTTTCTATTAAATCTTTCCCTTCTCACCTTAAACCTATGTCCTCTGGTTCTCAATTCCCCTACACTGGGTTAAAGACTCCGCGCATTCACTCTATCAACTCTCCTCATGATTTTATACACCTCTATAACAACACCCCTTAGTCCACTGCGCTCCAAGAATTAAAGTCCTAGTCTGTTCAATCTCTTCCTATAGCTCAGGCTCTGGGGTCTGGGCAACATTCGCGCGATGGAGGCCTTCCCGAGTTTCCGCGGGTGCGGAATCAGGAACCTTCATTGAGGATCTGAAGGCTCGGCAGACCACAGTACCAAGAAGGAGCCACTGGATATGTCGTATGCGATGATCAATGGCCAGTAGGAGGGTGAACCGGGGTATTGCCTCCAGGGCCTTCAAAGTCGCTGCAGAGGGTGCTCCTGGCTCACAAATATGGCGAGACAAGGAGGGGGAGGTCAGATCGCGGGGGGCTAATCCAGTCAAAGGTGCCGGAGGAAGGCCTTGCAGGAGCCTGGGGCTTACCAGGATCGGGAACTGCACCAGTAGACCGAACGCATGGGTGGACCGGACTTTGAAAATGGTGCCAAAACATGGCGGCACCCGCATGTGTAAACATGCAAAAATAATTTCACTGTGCAGTTGCACATGGGGCAAATAAAGCACCATTGAATATCCTCGTAAATCTCCCCTGAACTCTTTCCAGCTTAATAATACCCTTCGTACAGTAGAGTGAATACAGTACTCCAAATGTGGCATCACCACACCCTTGTCCAACTGGTAGACCTACTGCCTCACACACCAATGCCCCGAGTTCAATCCTGACCTCGGGTGTCGACTGCGTGGATTTTACATGTTCTGCCTGTGGGTTTCTTCCCACATCCCAAAGACGTGTGGGTCCGCCGTTTAATTGGTCTCTGTAAATTGCCTCTAGTGTGTAGGGGATGGATGGGAGAGTGGGATAGGATGCAACTCATGTGAACGGGTGATTGATGGTCAGTGTAGACTTGGAGGGCCGAAGGGCCTGTTTCCATGCTGTATCTCTAAAGTGTAATATAACATGCAAACTTCTATATTCAACACCCTGACTGATGAAGGCCAGTGTACCAAAAGCCTTCTTCACCACCTTATCTACCCGTGATGCCACTTTCAGGGAACGATGTACCTGTACTTTTAAATCCTTCTGCTCTACAACACCCCACCCTCCCCCCTTTGCCCTACCATTCACTGTGAAGGTCCTGCACTGGTTTGACTTCCCAAAATGCAACCCCTCACATTTATCTGCATGTGTACTCATGTATGTTCTGATTTGACTGGATAACACACATACAAGTTATTTCCACTCTGTCTCACTTTACGTGACAATAATAAATCAATACCAATAATTGCACATTACAGCTCTTTTGACTAAAGGAGCAATTCAATATCTGCTCTTAAACTGTGGCAAATGTGCAGTGAACAACTAAAAAGATAACATGTAATCTTTTGTCAAAACATTACCTCCTCAATGGTCACTATAAATCTCAAATCAACTGTTTCTGGCTATTTGCAGTGCTGCAGTTTTAGGGTTATCTAAAAAGAGGAATCCTCAACGAATGCTCCTAAATGTGCAAAATCCTTTGAGAAACACTTTCTGACCAACTTTCAGATGAGGTGCTGAACACAGTTGTCTGTGCACCCATGTCAGTGAGGCTGTGATTGCAAAGAACAAAAAAAAACTGGATGTGTACAAAACTACGCTGTTTCCTATTTTACAGTCTTGACAAAACCTCAAAAGTACATTTGTGGCTATAAAGCACAGTGGGGTATTCTGAAGTTGTGACAGGTGTGCTGGAGGAATCATTTCTTTTTATTTCCACTCACAAAAGCTGTTGGAGGAACTCGGAGGGTCAGTCTTCCAGTTCCCGAGGAGGGAATTGGCTAGTTGTTGTTTTAGGTTGAGACTCTTCATCAGGACTGTATTGTGTAATTGTCTATCCGTGATCACTATTTTCATGCTAAATATCTGACTCTCACAGTACATACAGATCGGATTGTGGCGGCAGCCATGACCGATCTGTATGTGTGTCTGTGTAAAACGGCACTTGTGACAAGGCTTGTCCTCGATCACAGCTTTTGAGTTAAGTCAATACAAAACAAGAGGGAACAAGATGCTAATTTCCTAGTGTGAAAATGACCATAACTTTAATACTCAAGATATGAAAATGAATTAGGTAAATATTAAAGGTTTTTTTTATGCTTTATCTGATGGGATGAATTACAGGCTTGATTTTTAAAATCTCAAAATTTAGTAACATTCCTAGTATCAGCAGTCTTATGTCTCTCCTTATTTCCTTTAACTACTCGTGTAATTCTATTTGCAAAGTTAACTGGTTCAACCATAAACTGTCCGGGCAGTGTTTCCTGCTGTCTCTAGATTTCTCAATTGCAGCCATCATCCTTTATCAACTCTGATCCATTTCTGACCACTCACCAATTTTGCTTAATTCATGTCAGAGTGGATCTGTGACCATTTCCACACCTGCCTGAACTCCACCCTACAGTCAGGAGGTGGCTGTAGACTGGCTCCCCTGTACCCCCCCCCCCCCCCCCCCCCCCCCCCCCCCACCTCCAACCAACCTCCTCCTGGGATTGTCCTCGTTTCATCATCCCAGAGGGCTCTCCTCATCCCAGTTTCAGCTCCCCTCCCAAGACCCAGGGCCTCCCATTACCCACCTCCTTCACACGGGAAAACCCATTCCTTCCTTCCACTCCCATGTTCCTAGGGACCCCCACACCCTTCACCCGAGGAACCTCCTTCACACCAGGTCATCCACAGCTTCCTCCCACCCCCTTATCCATAGGACCCCCCCTCATACTGGGAAGAACCCACCCCCTCACACTGGGGAGGACCCCTTACCAGCTGGACTCCCTCTACCTCCACATTCCCCTCCTCCCTCTGGGACCCACCCACCCTCCCTCAGTCAAGGGTCTCTCTCACACGGGGCATTGAGAGCCTCTGTCACGCTGGGGTGGGGATCTGTCACGCTGGGGTGGGGGGGGCTCTGTCACCCTGGGGTGGGGATCTGTCACGCTGGGGTGGGGATCTGTCACCCTGGGGTGGGGGGCCTCTGTCACCCTGGGGTGGGGAGCCTCTGTCACCCTGGGGTGAGGGGGCCTCTGTCACCCTGGGGTGGGGATCTGTCACCCTGGGGTGGGGGGCTTCTGTCACCCTGGGGTGGGGGGGGCCTCTGTCACCCTGGGGTGGGGGGGCTTCTGTCACCATGTGGTGGGGGGCCTCTGTCACCCTGGGGTGGGGGGCCTCTGTCACCCTGGGGTGGGGGGCCTCTGTCACCCTGGGGTGGGGGGCCTGTCCCCATGTGGTGGGGATCTGTCACCCTGGGGTGGGGGGGCCTTTGTCACCCTGGGGTGGGGGGCCTCTGTCACCTTGGGGTGGGGGGCCTCTGTCACCCTGGGGTGGGGGGCCTCTGTCACCCTGGGGTGGGGGGCCTCTGTCACCCTGGGGTGGGGGGCCTCTGTCCCCATGTGGTGGGGATCTGTCACCCTGGGGTGGGGGGGCCTTTGTCACCCTGGGGTGGGGGGGGGCCCTCTGTCACCCTGGGGTGGGGATCTGTCACCCTGGGGTGGGGGGGCCTCTGTCACCCTGGGGTGGGGATCTGTCACCCTGGGGTGGGGATCTGTCACCCTGGGGTGGGGGGCCTCTGTCACCCTGGGGTGGGGGGCCTCTGTCCCCATGTGGTGGGGATCTGTCACCCTGGGGTGGGGGGGCCTTTGTCACCCTGGGGTGGGGGGGCCCTCTGTCACCCTGGGGTGGGGATCTGTCACCATGTGGTGGGGGGCCTCTGTCACCCTGGGGTGGGGATCTGTCACCCTTGGGTGGGGGGCCTCTGTCACCCTGGGGTGGGGGGGCCTCTGTCACCCTGGGGTGGGGGGAAATTACACCCTGGGGTGGGGGGGGGGGCCTCTGTCACCCTGGGGTGGGGATCTGTCACCCTTGGGTGGGGGGAAATTACACCCTAGAGTGGGGGGGCCTCTGTCACCCTGGGGTGGGGATCTGTCACCCTTGGGTGGGGGGCCTCTGTCACCCTTGGGTGGGGGGGCCTCTGTCACCCTGGGGTGGGGATCTGTCACCCTTGGGTGGGGGGGCTCTGTCACCCTGGGGTGGGGATCTGTCACCCTTGGGTGGGGGGGCCTCTGTCACCCTGGGGTGGGGATCTGTCGCCCTGGGGTGGGGGGGGCCTCTGTCACCGTGGGGTGGGGATCTGTCACCCTTGGGTGGGGGGGCCTCTGTCACCCTTGGGTGGGGGGGCCTCTGTCACCCTGGGGTGGGGATCTGTCACCCTTGGGTGGGGGGGCCTCTGTCACCCTGGGGTGGGAATCTGTCGCCCTGGGGTGGGGGGGCCTCTGTCACCCTGGGGTGGGGATCTGTCACCCTTGGGTGGGGGGGGCCTCTGTCACCCTGGGGTGGGGGGGCCTCTGTCACCCTGGGGTGGGGATCTGTCACCCTGGGGTGGGGGGGCCTCTGTCACCCTGGGGTGGGGATCTGTCACCCTGAGGTGGGGGGGCCTCTGTCACCCTGGGGTGGGGATCTGTCACCCTGGGGTGGGGGGGGCCTCTGTCACCCTGGGGTGGGGGGGCCTCTGTCACCCTGGGGTGGGGGGGCCTCTGTCACCCTGGGGTGGGGATCTGTCACCCTGGGGTGGGAGGTGGGGGCTACTGGCCGCTTCAGATCCCCAAGCCCTGCCTAGGCCTCTCCTCCAGCCCAGGTCTGTCGCCTGCACCTCCCTCCCTTCCTGCCCCCTGCCGGGCCCCGCGGGCAGCCCGGGCGCAGTGAGTGCCCCCGCCTGCCCTGCCCTGCCCTGTCCTGTCCTGTCCTGTCCCGGGGCCGCCCGCACCTTGCCTGCTCTCCAGCCGCGGCTGAGACTCGGCTCCGGGAAGGTCAGCGCGGAGACTCCATGGCGACCGGCCGTTGCCATGTCCTGGGGAGGCCGCGCCTGCGCACAGCTCCGCCCCTCTGCGGATTGTGGCGTCACCGCCGCGGGCGGCGCAGCGCGAGGGGGCGGCTCTGGCCCGGAGGACCGACCACAGCGCCGCCTGCGCCTGGAGGACCGACCACAGCGCCGCCGGCGGCTGGAGGACCGACCACAGCGCCGCCCTGCGGCTGGAGGACCGACCACTGTCTGGAGGACCGACTACAGCGCCCCCGGTGGCTGGAGGACTGACCACAGCGCTGCCCACGGAATGAATGAATGCTACTTTATGATCACGTGACACAGTGAGATTATTTGTCCTGCAAACAGGAGTATGCAGAGTCGCCACTTATAGGGTGCCAACTAAATTACAAAATGTTTCAAATGGTCCCCCTTTGTTCTCTCGGCGGTCCCATCCTCGACCGCCGGCCCCCACACACATCATCGCTCAGAGGCACAGATAGGGTAGAGCAAAGATACTAGTGGAGCGGTCTATCTTGCTCCTCTAGTATCTTTGGGGGAGACAGTCAGAACATTTGTTTCACCAGTGTGGAAATGGCCAACACCAGAGGGCATAGCTCTTAGGTTAGAGTGGGAAAGTTTAAAGGAGATGTGTGGGGCAAGTTTTCTACACAGAGGGTGGTGGGTGCCTGGAACTCGCTGTCGGGGGTCGTGGAAGCAGAAGCGATAGTGGCTTTACTTTTCATCTCAGGGTTAGAGATACAGTACAGCGTAGAAACAAGCCCTTTGGCCCAGCGAGTCCGCGCCGACCAGTGATCACCCCGTACACTAGCACTTGGGGGAGTCCAGAACCAGGGGCCATAGTTTAAGAATAAGGGGTAAGCCATTTAGAACAGAGATGAGGAAAAACAGAGGGTTGTGAGGCTAGAATTCTCTGCCTCAGAGAGTGGCGGAGGCTGGTTCTGTCGATGCTTTCAAGAGGGTGTTAGATAGAGCTCTTACGGATAGCGATATGGAGAGAAGGCAGGAACGGGGTACTGATTGTGGATGATCAGCCATGATCACATTGAATGGCGGTGCTGGCTCGAAGGGCCAAATGGCCTACTCCTGCACCTATTGTCACTATCCTACTCTCTACAGATAATTTACAGAAGCCAATTAACCTACAAACCTACACGTCTTTGGTGTGTGGGTGGAAACCGGAGCACCTGGAGAAAACACATATGGGGGGGGGGGGTGGATGGGAGGAGGGTGTTCAGGTTTTTTGGGTTATGGCCCATGTGCCATAGGTTGCTGAACCCTGCCCTAGATGTTTGGCCTCATTGTGGTCCTCCCCACGTTTTACAACCGATTCACCTGGTTAGTTTTATCTCCGGCTGCTTCATGTTGTCGGCGGCTGCACATCCAACCAAGAAAGAAGAGAAGAGAAGAGATGCGACGTCACTCACAGCCGCCAACTGACGCGCTTCCACAGACTGCACAGATTGTTGTGATATGGCGCAAAAAGACAAACTGTGCAGGGACTGAAGACAGCGTGAGAATTCTGTCATCAGCGTGAGAATTGGCTGAAATGCGTGACTCTCACGCTCAAAGCGCTCAAAGCGTGAGAGTTGGCAGCCCTGTTTAAGGCCAGGATGTGACAACAGACGAACAGGAAGACACATACACAAAGGAAGACGCACACACACACAGGGAGACAGACACACACACACACACACACACACACACACACACACACACACACACACACACACACACACACACACACACACACACAGGCAGACAGACACACACACACACACACACACACACACACACACACACACACACACACACACACACACACAGGCAGACAGACACACACACATACACACACACACAGACACACACACACACACACACACACACACACACAGGGAGACAGGCACACACAGGGAGACAGACACACACACACACAGGGAGACACACACACACACACACAGGGATACACACACATACACACAGGGAGACACACACACACACGGGGAGACACACACACACACATGGGGAGACACACACACACATACAGGGATACACACACACACACAGGGAGACACAGACACACACACACAGGGACACACACACACACACACACAGGGACACACACACACACAGAGACACACACACAGGGAGACACACACACACAGAGACACACACACAGGGAGACACACACATACGGGGATACACACACACACACACACACACAGGGAGGCTCAGACACACACACACAGGGACACACACACACACAGGGACACACACACACACAGGGAGACACACACACAAGTAGACACACAAGGGGAGACACACACACACACAGGGAGACACACACACACAGGGAGACACACACACACACACACACACACACACACACACACACGGGGAGACACATACACAAAGGAAGATGCACACACACACAGGGAGACAGACACACACACACACACACACAGGGAGACAGACACACACACACACACACAGAGACAGACACACACACACACACACACAGGGAGACAGACACACACAGGGAGACAGACACACACACACACAGGGAGACACACACACACACACAGGGATACACACACATACACACAGGGAGACACACACACACACGGGGAGACACACACACACACATGGGGAGACACACACACACATACAGGGATACACACACACACAGGGAGACACACACACACACACACAGGGACACACACACACACACATACACACACACACACACACACACACACACACACACACAGGGAGACACACACACACACAGAGACACACACACAGGGAGACACACACACAGGGAGACACACACACAGGGAGACACACACATACAGGGATACACACACACACACACAGGGAGACTCAGACACACACACACAGGGACACACACACACACAGGGACACACACACACACAGGGACACACACACACACAGGGAGACACACACACACAGGGAGACACACACACACAGGGAGACACACACACACACACACACAGGGAGACACACACACACAGGGATACACACACACACACACACCTTTCCTTCCCCACCTCCAGCCTCCCCCTCCCTCCCTCCCTTTCCTCCCCTCCCTCTTTCCTCCCTCCTCCCTCTTTCCTCCCCTCCCTCTTTTTCCTCACGCTTCCTCTTTCTCCCCTTTCTCCTTCCCTTCCTTCATCCCCTTTCTACATTCCCTCCCCTGTCTCTCTTTGCCTCCATCCATCCCTTTTTTCTCTCTCTCTCTCTCTCTCTCTCTCCTTCTCCCCTCCCTCTCTTTCCCCAGCCACCCACTGGCGGGCACGGTGTAGCGTGGATTGGCGGTGCTGGCGCTGCCGTGTGAGTTGAAGGGCAGGCAGGAGGGAGGGAGCGAGGTTGCCGCAGCAGCCGGAAGCGCAGCGCTCGCAGACGGCTCACAAAAGCGCTGACACCCGCTGCCCGGGACCGACGCGCTTCCCCAATCCGTGCAGATCGCTGTCATGCGGCGCAAACTTGAGACAAACTGTGCAGGGACTGAAGACAGCCTGTCAGCGTGAGAATTCTGTCTTCAGCGTGAGGGCGTGAGAATTGGCTGAAATGCGCGAGTGTCACGCTCAAGGCATGAGAGTTGGCAGCCCTGTTCCTGGCCGATGCTGTATCTCTAAACTAAACTAAAAAAAACTAAACTGCATCTGCCATTCCTCGCCCACCATCACAGTTGATCAAGATCCCACTGTAATCTTAGATAACCTTCGTCACTCTCCAATATAGTGTTATAGAGTGTGAAGGAACGAACTGCAGATGCTGGTTTAAACCAAAGATACACACAAAAAGCTGGAGTAACTCAGCGGGGCAGGGCAGCATCTCTGGAGAGAAGGAATGGGTGACGATTCGGGTCAAGACCCTTCTTCAGACTATCATCTGCAGAACTTCCTAATTATGCCACTTACCTTCACATCTCGAGTCTTACAGCATGGAAACGGGTCCATCAGCCCGACTTGCTGATGCCGACCAACATCCCATCTACACTAGTCCCACCTGCCCACATTTGGCACATATAATCTAAATAATTTATAAAAATAAGAAAAAAGAGGGCCCAGCAACGATCACCTGTGGTACACAACTTATTACAGACCTCCAGTCTGAAAGTCCACCCTCTCCCACCGCCCTCTACCCTCAAGGCAATTTTGATAATGGCAAGATTCTTAACAGCATTGATGTACAGAGGGATCTAGAAGATCAAATCTCCTAGCTTCAAAACAATTTTGTATCCAATTGGCTAGCTGATCCTGGATCCTCATGCAATCTAACCTACCAGACCAAGAGAACTGGTCATTAAAATACATTTAGACAAGGTTCATGGATAGGAGAGGTTTAGAGGATTATGGGTCAAACGCAGGTGGGTGGGACTAGTATAGATGCGGCATCCTGGCAGCACAGACAAGTTGGGCCGAAGGGCCTGTTTCCGTGACCAGCCTGCCATGCTGCATCTTGTTCATCAACCTTCCCAAAACGCACCAAATACTCGTTGTCCCTGAGGGGCGATGGATTCCACCTAGTGACCACCCTCTCAATAGGCATGGTCCTCCTGAGTTTGCCACAGGAGATGAGAACTTTTCCCAGAGAAGAGACGGCGTTCTGGTGCATCAGCCTCAGTGGGGATGGGGGATTTCAAATGCATCGACAGAGAGGTTGAAGGATTGCTTGGAACCCCTTGACTTTGCAGGTACCCGACGAAATAGAACATGGAACTATATGGAAACAAGGAACTGCAGATGCTGGTTTATACATTTTCAGACACCAATGGTGAAATAAATAGATTGCAAGGTATAAGAAACTGAATGTTTTATTCACAACTGAAGTCCAATGCAGTGCATTCAAATAAGTTCAAGATATCTTCCTGAGGCCTCCACACAGAGATTTGGATGCAGAGAGTGAGATTGTTCCAATTATGATGTTTGACTATCAGGAGAGGGAGCAGGGCAGATGTATCAGTGGGAGCTGTGGAGACCAGGAAAGATGGAGTTCCGGGAGATGATGGTGGGGCCGTGGGTGGTGCTTCCGTGCATCTAACCCTCGTCACCTCTTCTAATGCAAACTCAGATCGCAACCGGTAGGCACGGTGGCGCAGCGGTAGAGTTGCTGCCTTCCTGCACTTACAGCGCCGGAGACCCGGATTCCATCCCGACCACGGGTGCTGTCTGCATGGAGTTTGTAGGTTCTCCTTGTGACCTGCATGGGTTTTCTCAAGAGATCTTCAGCTTCCTCCCACACTCCAAAGACTTACAGGTTTGTAGGTTAATTGGCTTGGTATAAATATAAATTGTGTGGGATAGTGTTAATGCGCGGGGATCGTTGGTCGGCGCAGCCGAAGGGCCTGTTTACGGTCTGTATGTTTAAACTAAACTAAACTCTTGCCTACAGACATTCACCTGATACACACCGGGAAACCTGGAGGGAATGGACTGGTGACCTTTCAGGTCGGGACCGTTCTTCAGAACCTACCAATACCACAATCAATCGCTTGTCCATTCCCTCCTCAGATGCTGGCTGACCCGCTGAGTTCTTCCAGCACTTGGTGTTTTGCTCAAGATTCCAGCATCTGCAGTTTGTTGTGTGTCTGTCAACCTTGGATCAGGTATAATAGGTTTTACCCCATCTCCATTCACCTGTCAAAACACCCATTATCTGTATTCATCTATTACCTGCCACACTTTGTTCTGCCCCTCCTCTCTTCCACCCTTCACCTTGCCTGCACTGCATTCAAAATGTATTCAGACCCCTTCACTTTTTCCACCATTTGTTATGTTACAGCCTTATTTTAAAATTGATTTTTTATCATCAATCTACGCACAATACCCCATAATAAAAAAGTGAAAACAGGGGTTTAGAAATGCTTACAAAGTAATTAAGAAGAAATAACTGAAATATCACATTTACATATGTATTCAGCCACTCAAAATTGAGCTTAGGTTCATCCTGTTTCCATTGATTATCCTTGAGATGTTTCTACAACTTGGTTGGAGTCCACCAGTGGTAAATTAAATTGATTGTACATGATTTGGAAAGGCACACACCTGTCTATATAAGGTCCCACAGTTGACAGTGCATGTCAGAGCAAAAATCAAGCCATGAAGACGAAGGAATTGTCCGTAGACCTCCGGGACAGGATTGTGTCGAGACATAGATCTGGGGAAGGGTATAAAACATTTTCTGCAGCATTGAATGTCCCAAAGACCACAGTGGCCTCTGTCATTCTTAAATGGAAGAAATTTGAAACCACCAGGACTCTTCACAGAGCTGGCCACCGGCCAAACTGAGCAATCGGGGGAGAAGGGCCTTGGTCAGGGAGGTGGCCAAGAACCCGATGGTCACTCTGACAGAGCTCCAGAGTTCCTCTGTGGAGATGGGAGAACCTTCCAGAAGGACAACTATATCTGTAGCACTCCATCAATCAGGCCTTTATTGTAGAGTGGCCAGACAGAAGCCACTCATCAGTAAAAGGCACATGACAGCCCGCTTGGAGTTTGCCAAAAGGCACCTAAACAAGATTCTCAGGTCTGATGAAACCAAGATTGAACTCTTTGGCCTGAATGCCAAGTGTCACGTCTGGAGGAAACCAGGCACCGTTCATCACCTGGCCAATACCATACCTACGGTGAAGCATGGTGGTGGCAGCATCATGCTGTGGGGATGTTTTGCAGCGGCAGGAACTGAGAGACTAGTCAGGATCGAGGGAAAGATGAACGGAGCAAAGTACAGAGAGATCCTTGATGAAAACCTGCTCCAGAGCGTTCTGGACCTCAGACTGGGGCGGAGGTTCATCTTCCAACAGGACAATGACCCTAAGCACACAGCCAAGACAACACAGGAGTGGCTTTGTGACAAGTCTGTGAATGTCCTTGAGTGGCCCAGCCAGAGCCCGGACTTGAACCCGATCGAACATCTCTGGAGGGACCTGAAAATAGCAGTGCATCGACGCTCCCCGTCCAACCTGACAGAGCTTGAGAGGATCTGCAGAGAAGAATGGGAGAAATTACCCAAAGACAGGTGTGCCAAGCTTGTAGCGTCATACCCAAGAAGACTTGCGGCTGTAATCACTGCCAAAGGTGCCTCAACAAAGAAGGGTCTGAATACTTATGTAAATGTGATATTTCAGCTATTTATTTTTAATTACTTTGCAAAAATTACTAAACCTGTTTTTGCTTTTTTATTATGGGGAATTGTGTGTAGGTTGATGATTTTTAAAAAAAGGATAAGGCTGTGACGTAACACCATGTGGAAAAAGTGAAGGGGTCTGAATACTTTCTGAATGCACCGTATGCCCTCTGGTTTTAGACTCCCCTACCCTGGGGATAAAACTATGGCTGCTCACTTTATCTGTGCTCCTCATGATTTAATAAACTATAAAGTCACCCCTCAGCCTCCTACACTCCTGGGAATAAAGACTCAGCCTCTCCATAAAACCATAAGACGTAGGAACAGAATTAGGCCATTCGGCCCATCAAGTCTACTCCACCATTCGATCACGGCTGATCGATCTTTCCCTCTCAACCCCATCCTCCTGCATTCTCTCCATTAGCTTTGTCGCCCTTACTAATCAAGAACCTACTGCTTTAGTCACTACACCTAATGACTTGGCCTCCCCGTGGCAATTAATTCCACATTCATGGTCTGTGACAATGAATTCCACAAATTCACCACCCTCTGGCTAAAGAAATTCCTCCTTATCTCCATTCCAAGGGTACGTCCTTTAATTCGGAGGCTCTGCCCTCCGATTCTGGATGGATTTCTCCCATCAATGGAAACATCTTATCCACATACACTCTGTCTTGGGCCTTTCATTATCCGGTAGGTTTCAATATGATCCCCCTTAATCCTTTTAACATCCATATAACTCTCCAGGCCTCGAAACATCCTTGTAAATCGATATTTCTCGCCCTTTCCAGTATAGAAAGGTGGACCAAAACTGTGCACAGTTCTGCAGATAAGGCATTTTCAATGTCTTGTCCAGCAGTAACGTGACATCCCAACTCAGCTCAGTATCGATAACAAACGCCTGCTCACCACAGATAGGTACAAAAAGCTGGAGTAACTCAGCGGGTCAGACAGCATCTCTGGAGAAAAGGAATAGGTGATGTTTCGGGTTGAGACCCTTCTTGACCACCCTGTATACCTGCGTCACTGCTTTCATGGAACCATGTTCCAACATCCCCCAGGTCTCTCTGTTCTACAACACTTCACCATGGACTGTGGACGTGCTGCCCTGGTTTGTTTTACATGGCATTTATCCAGATTAAATCCCAGTTCGTGCCCGGCTGTTGGAAAGGCAGTATTGGGAAACGAGTGGATGCCGGGGAGAAATATTTTGCCCCCCCCCCGTCACTCCCAGCCCTTGAAGGAGGTGCAGGTCACTCTATAGCCGTAGATCAGCAGGATCCCATGGGCCGCGACCAGGCCTTGGTCACGTTACCGGTGGAAGGCGTCGATGTTGGGCGGGCTGCCCTGCTCCTCACACCGTCCAACAGGGGGCGAGAGGGGGCCTCGGCACGGCACTGGGAGGGAGACTCACCACGGGTGGTGGATCGATTCCCGGTGGAGGCAAAAGAAAATCTATTCCCGAGGCCGCCGCTCAGCAGTGGATTTCATACTCGATCTCCTCCTTAAACACCGTGGACGGGTTCTCGAATATGCTGGCCTGTTCCGGCCACAGGGCCTGGGCTGGGATTTGGGCCTGGGCTTGAGGACTGTTTTGGGCCTGGACTTTTGCCTGAGGGGCCTGGGCATGGGTTTGGGCCTGGACTTTGGCCTGAGATGGGGATTGGATTCGGGCACTGCTTTGGTCTTGAGCCAGAGCCTGGGCCTGTGTTTGGGCCCGGGCTTGAGCCTGGGCCTGGGCAGTCTGCATGTCCTGATCCTGCAGGTCGCCCATCCCCAGCAGCCTGCCTCCCTGGGCCGAGTCCTTGTATGTGTGGAAGTCCCTCCTGCTTCGGTCGATGACGAACATCTCTCGGCCACCGCTGTCCCGGTACTCCTCCAGCTGGGCGAAGGTGCTGGGCCCGTCCGAGTAGTCGTTGAGGTAGAGCCCGCAGGCCGGGGCCTCCTTGTGGCCCAGGGCATTGCCCCAGGGCCCCCTGCGACGCCGTATGACAGCCAGCAGCAGCAGCAGAGCGGCCAGGCCTAGCAGGGCGATACCGGCCGCCACGCCCATCTGTGCCGCCGGGCCCAGCCCCCCGAACTCGGCCCCCTCGTACAGCGGCTCCCGGCCTGGGCGGGGCAGCAGGCCCGAGGTGTTGAGCAGCAGAGTGAAGGTGGCGGCGGCCCTGCCCCCAGCGTTGCGAGCCTCACACACGTAGGCCCCGGCCTGGGCTGCCGACACGTTGGGCAGCGTCAGGGGCAGCAGCAGTGGGCCCGTCCCCTCAAGTTCCACCAGGCCCGGCTCCCAGGCCTGGCCCAGCCTCCTCCAGCCCACCGCCGGCACGGGGTACCCCGAGGCCCTGCAGGCCACTTGTACCGCCTCCCCCGCCCGTGCCGAGGCCCCAATACGATCCAGGCTCACCGCCGGAGGGATGCAGATCAGGCTGGAGGCCGGGACCTCCGGCAGGCTCTGGCCAGACAGACGGGGCGGCTCGGAGCACGGTATAGCCCTGCCCAGCAGCAGCCGACGGCCCTCCTTCACCATCCAGGACCGCAGCCAGTGGAGCTCGCAGTCACACCGCCACCGATTCCCTGCAGAGGGGAGAGCGATAGACATGGTTAGACAGGTCTCACATTTAGAAACATAGAACTACAGATGATAATTAGAAGGTTCCTAACCCTAAACGCCACCTATCCACGTTCTCCAGAGATGCTGCCTGACTCGCTGAGTTCCTCCAGTACTTTGTGTTCTTTTTAACTCTATTACTGTCAGCTGCACCAAGGTACAGTGAACAGGTTTGTTTTGCAGGCTATCCACAGATCTGCACAGCTGGTAGAGCTGGCCACCTCACAGCGCCAGAGAATCAGCTACCATCCCGACATCGGGTGTTGCCTGTGCATATAGAGTTTACACATTTCTCCCTCTGACCGCGTGGGTTTCCTCTGGGTGCTCCGGTTTCCTCCCACATCCCAAAGATGTGCAGATTTGTGGGCTCATTGGCCCTCTGTAAATTACCCCTAATATGTGGGGAGTGGGTGAGAAAGTAGCATAACATTGTGAATGGGTGATCGATGGTCGGCATGGACTCGGTGGGCCAATGGACCTGTTTCTGTGCTATAACTCTACACTAAAACGAAGATCTGATATACCATACATAGATACAATCAAGTTAAACTCAAGGGCAATAGATAGAGCAAAGGGGAAGATACAGAGTGCAGAATATAGTTCTCAGCATTGTAGCGCATTGGTTCCACAGACAAAGTCCAATGTCCGCAATGGGTTAGAGGTGAATCAGACAGTATCCTAGCTTATGGAAGGGCCGTTCAGAAGCCTGTTAACAGAGAGGAAGAAGCTGTTCCTGAGTCTGGTGGTGCGCTCTTTCAAGCTTCTGTACCTTTTGCCGGATGGGAGCAGGGAGAAGAAGGAATGACCAGGGTGGGACAAGTCTTTGATTGTGTAAGAAAGAACTGCAGATGCTGGTTTAAATCGAAGGTAGACGCAAAATGCTGGAGTAAGTCAGCAGGTGAGGCAGCATCTCTGGAGAGAAGGAATGGGCGACGTTTCGGGTCGAGACCCTTCTTTAGACTTATGGGTCTCGACCCGAAATGTCGCCCATTCCTTCTCTCCAGAGATGCTGCCAGTGTCGCTGAGTTACTCCAGCATTTTGTGTCTAAGTCTTGGATTGTGTTGGCTATTCTTCCGAGGCAGCGTGAAGTGTGGATGGAGTCAATGGTGAAGTCAATGTCTGGTCTGTGTGATCGACTGGCCGACCCTTGCAAAAGGAGAAGGATCTCAACATGAAACATCACCCATTCCTTCTCTCCAGAGATGCTGCCTGTCCAGCTGAGTTACTCCAGCTTTTTATGTCTATCTTCGGTTTAAACCGGCATCTGCAGTTCCTTCCTACACACTCTCTCCATTTTCTTGCGGCCTTGGGCAGAGCTGTTCCCAAACCAGGCTGTGATGCAACCCGACAGTACGCTTTCTCTCTCGTTTCCCTTTCCCGTGACTTTCAGTCTGAAGAAGGGTCTCGACCCGAAACGTCACCCATTTCTTCTTTCCAGAGATGCCACCTGTCCCACTGAGTTACTCCGGCATTTTGTGTCTATCGTCAGTACGCTTTCTATGATGCACTTGTAGAAGTTTGTAAGAGTCCATGGTCTCTTGGTTGTACAGTTGTACAGGGTCTTGGTGAGACCACACCTGGAGTATTGCGTACAGTTTTGGTCTCCAAATCTGAGGAAGGACATTATTGCCATAGAGGGAGTACAGAGAAGGTTCACCAGACTGATTCCTGGGATGTCAGGACTGTCTTATGAAGAAAGACTGGATAGACTTGGTTTATACTCTCTAGAATTTAGGAGATTGAGAGGGGAACTTATAGAAACTTACAAAATTCTTAAGGGGTTGGACAGGCTAGATGGAGGAAGATTGTTTCCGATGTTGGGGAAGTCCAGGACAAGGGGTCACAGCTTAAGGATAAGGGGGAAATCCTTTAAAACTGAGATGAGAAGAACTTTTTTCACACAGAGAGTGGTGAATCTGTGGAACTCCCTGCCACAGAGGGTAGTCGAGGCCAGTTCATTGGCTATATTTAAGAGGGAGTTAGATGTGGCCCTTGTGGCTAAGGGGATCAGAGGGTATGGAGAGAAGGCAGGTACGGGATACTGAGTTGGATGATCAGCCATGATCATATTGAATGGCGGTGCAGGCTCGAAGGGCCGAATGGCCTACTCCTGCACCTAATTTCTATGTTTCTATGTCTCCTCAGGAAGTAGAGGCATCGGCATCGGCTTCTTGGCTGTCAGATCCACGTGGTTGGTCCACGACAGATCAATAGTTTAGTTTGAAGAAGGGTCTCCACCCGAAACGTCGCCGATTGCCTCCGCTCCATAGATGCTGCCGCATCCGCTGAGTTTCTCCAGCATTTTTGTCCATAATAGTTTTGTTTAGTTTACTTAAGAGATACAGCACAGACACAGGCCCTTCAGCCCACCGGATCCTCGCTGACCAGCGATCCCCGCACATTAACACCATCCTACACGCACTAGGGACAATTATTTTTACATTTACCAAGACAATTAACCTACATGCCTGAACGAGTTTGGAATGTGGGAGGAAACCGAAGATCTTGGAGAAAACCCACGCAGGTCACGTGGAGAACGTACAAACTCCGTACAGACAGCGCCCGTAGTCAGGATGGAACCCAGGTCTCCGGCTCTGTGTTCGCCGTAAGGCAGCAACTCTGCCGCTGCGCCACCGTGACTAATATTAGTAATATTTACGTCAAGGAACTTCAGTCATTCAACATCTTCCTCCATTTCTCCCAGACATGTAGAGACTTTCTTCTACAGATCCACCATTAAAAACATTCATCCAGGTTGCATCACAGCTTGGGTCTGGGAACAGCTCTGCCCAAGACCACAATAAATTGCAGAGAGTTGTGGATGTAGGCCAGTCCATCACACAGCCCTGACTTCCCACCATTGACTCCACCTGCCAACATAATCGAGGACCGGTCATTTTCTCTTCTGGCCTGCTGGGTATCCACCCCACACAAATATGATTTTCTTGTCTGCTTCCACCTACCATCCTACCGGCCTTGCTCTCCCAATTCCATCCCTACACCAGTTTCCCATCACACCTGCTCACGCGGTCAACTTAGTTTAGTTCAGAGATACAGCACGGAAACAGGCCCTTCGGCCCACGTTGACCATCGATCACCCGTTCGCACTGGTTCCATGTTATCTCACTTTCTCATCCACTCCCGACACACTAGGGGGCAATTTACAGAGGGCCAATTAACCTACAAGCCTACACATCTTTGGGATGTGGGAGGAAACCAGAGCACCCGGAGGGGAACCACGCGGTCACAGGGAGAACGTGCAAACTCCACACAGACAGCACCTGAGGTCAGGGTGAAACTGGTTCTCTGGCGCTGTGAGGCAGCGGCTCTACCAGCTGCTACACTGTGCCGCTCTAACTCCTGACTGTCTACCCAGTGTATACCTCTCATCATTTTATATACTTCTATCAGCAAGTATACTTCTATTGTTGCAGCTTAATAAGAAAGATTCTATGTTTTATATATAAGCAGAACATGCTGAAATATTTTTCGCTTGGGCAGCTTACAATCCAGTGGTATGAGTATAGGAGCAGGGAGGTTCTACTGCAGTTGTACAGTGTCTTGGTGAGACCACACCTGGAGTATTGCGTACAGTTTTGGTCTCCTAATCTGAGGAAATACATTCTTGCTATAGAGGGAGTACAGAGAAGGTTCACCAGACTGATTCCTGGGATGGCAAGACTTTCATATGAAGAAAGACTGGATAGACTCGGCTTGTACTCGCTAGAATTTAGAAGATTGATGGGGGATCTTATAGAAACTTACAAAATTCTTAAGGGGTAGGACAGGCTAGATGCAGGAAGATTGTTCCCAATGTTGGGGAAGTCCAGAACAAGGGGTCACAGTTTAAGGATAAGGGGGAAATCTTTTAGGACTGAGATGAGAAAAATATTTTTCACACAGAGAGTGGTGAATCTCTGGAATTCACTGCCACAGAAGGTAGTTGAGGCCAGTTCATTGGCTATATTTAAGAGGGAGTTAGATGTGGCCCTTGTGGCTAAAGGGATCAGGGGGTATGGAGAGAAGACAGGTACAGGATACTGTTGGATGATCAGCCATGATCATATTGAATGGCGGTGCAGGCTCGAAGGGCCAATTGGCCCACTCCTGCACCTATTTTCTATGTTTCTATACTTCTATTGTTGCAGCTTAATAATAAAGATTCTATGTTTTATATATAAGCAGAACATGCTGAAATATTTTTCGCTTGGGCAGCTTACAATCCAGTGGTATGAATATTTATTTATCTAACTTTAAGTAACACTTGCTTTCCCTCTCTCTCCATCCCTCCCCCACACAAGTTGTACCAGCTTCTTAGTTGTGTTGTTGATTTCCATTGACCGCAACTTGTTTTCACCTAACAAACAGCTAACAACGGCCTGTTACCTTTATCTTCGTTACTTCTTTGCATATCTTTCATTCATTTATTCTTTATATCTCCCTATATCACCGACTATATCTCTTGTTTCCCTTTCCTCTGACTCTCAGTCTGAAGAAGGGTCTCGACCCGAAAAGTCACCCATTCCTTTCCTCCAGAGATGCTGCCTGTCCCGCTGAGTTACTCCAGCATTTTGTGTCTCTGCTGGAAACATTCCACACTCCACACAGACAGCAGCCGGGGACGGGGTCGAACCCGGGACTCTGGCGCCGTGTGAGGGCGGCTCTACCCGCTTGCGCCACCGTGCCGCCCATTCCCTCCCCTCCCCGTGCGTGGCCTTGTCCTCACCGATGAGCCGCAGCTCCTGCAGGCTGGTGAGGGGTTGCAGCGAGGCCTGGTGCAGCGTGCGGAGTCTGTTGTTACTCAGGTCCAGCAAGGCCAGCGAAGAGAGCCCCACAAACGCCTCCTCGTCCAGTGTCTGCAGGCTGTTCTCCTGCAGGTGCAGCTCCTGCAGTCTCTGAAACACAACAACAGCATCTCATTTTTCACTTGGGCAGCTTACAACCCAGTGGTATGAATTTTGATTTCTCAAACTTCAAGTAAACCCCTCTCTCCCCATCCCTCTCTCACCCGAGCTTCAAAGTCATCTTGTTGAGTCTCATTGTCAGTAACTCGTTCTCACCCAGTAAACAGCTAACAATGGCCTGTTTCCTTTATTATAGTTACTTTTTTGCATATCTTTCATTCATTTGTTCTATATCCCTCCCTATCACCGTCTATGTCTCTCGTTTCTCTTTCCCCTGACTATCAGTATGAATAAGGGTCTCGACTCTTATTCCAGACTCTGGAATTCTCTGCCTCAGAGGGCGGTGGAGGCAGGTTCTCTGGATGCTTTCAAGAGAGAGCTAGATAGGGCTCTTAAAAATAGCGGAGTCAGGGGATATGGGGAGAAGGCAGGAACGGGGTACTGATTTGGGATGATCAGCCATGATCACATAGGCCAAATGGCCTACTCCTGCACCTATTGTCTATTGTTTCAGAGGAAGAGGACTTAACTTGCTGCTGCCTTTCCCCACAGTGGAAAATTTTGATTCTGCTGTGGGGGGACGTTTGTGTTGAACTCTATAATGTGTTGTGTCCATTTTCTTTCTTTATTTAATTTTAACCTTTTTCTATGGTTTGTATGTAAATTTATTATTTAATTTATGTAAAGCACTTTGGTGTCAATGCAAATTGACTTAAAATGTGCTATATAAATAAAGCTATTATTATTATTATTATTATTATTATTATTATTGTCTATTGACTCGAAACATCACCTATTCCTTCTCATCAGAGATGCTGCCTGTCCCGCTGAGTTACTCCAGCTTTTTGTGTCTATCTTAGAATTAATTACACTTTATTGTCACAGGTACCTAACTACAGGGAAATGTTTTGTTTTGCATACAACCCAGTCAAATCATACAGCAGACCTCCCGGGACGTAGGTTCGATCCCGACTACGGGTGCTGTTTGGACGGAGTTTCTAGGTAACCTGCGTGGGTTTTCTCCTGTGCGTAGGGTGGTGTTTATGTACTGGTCGGTGCGGACTCGGTGGGCAGAAGGGCCTGTTTCCGCGCTGTATTTCTAAACTAAACTAAACATGGTTACAATCGAGCCGTCCACAGTGTACAGTTGTCGGAGTAGAGGTTTAAAGGAGTGGAGTGAATGTAATGCGTCATTGTGGATCCGCTTCTGGGACCAGCATGCAGAGAGTCCGTCACCTAGCTTGGGTGCCATCCTGGCTTCTACACATCCTGTACTTAGCCGGGGATTGTACGATTATGTGACAATAATCTTACTGAACTGTTTACGGAAAAAGACATTCACTGCACCTTGGTACATGTGATAATAAATAATAATTGAACCACAATGTGCGTGCCAAACATGATGCCAAAACCATCTCTTATCATCGCATAACCTATATTCCTCCATTCCCTGCATATCTACTGTATGTGCCTTTAGCTCAGTGGGCCCGAGAGCCTCAGCTATAGGGAGAGGTCAGGCAGGCTAGGGGCGATATTATAGAGATGAAAAAGATCATGACAGGAATACAGTGGATAGGGTGAATGCACAGATTATTTTACCCAGATTAGGGGAGTCAAGAATCACTGCACATTGGTTTAAGGTGTGGGCAGAAAGAGTTAATAGGAATCTGAAGGGGAACTTTTTCCACACAGAGGGTGGTGGGTAGATGGAACGAGTTGCCAGAGGCGGTAGTTGAGGCAGGTACTATAACAACATTTAAAAGACACTTGGACATAACATGTGTAGGAAGGAACTGCAGATGCTGGTTTAAATTGAAGAATCCCCCCACACACATCATTCCCCCCTCACCCGACTCTCCCCCTCACACACCCACCCCACACCCGACTCTCCCCCTCACACACCCACCCCTTCCCCCCACACCCATTCCCCCCCCACACCCACTCTCCCCCTCACACCCACTCCCCCCGACACCCACTCCCCCCCCCCCTCTCCTCCTCACACACCCACTCCCCCCCCCCTCACTCCCCCTCTCCCCCTCTCCCCCCCACCCCCATTCTCCCCCCCGTCCACCTGTAGCTCGTGGAAGGTGTGTCCCACCAGGTGGGAGATGTGATTAGCAGCCAGGTAGAGGATTCGCAGGTGTGTGAGCCCCTGGAAGGTGTCGGGGTGCAGCTGCTGGATGTGGTTGCCATTGAGAGCCAACTCCAGCAGGGAGCGCTGCTGAGCCAGCGCCCCGGCCTCAATGGTCTCCAGGCTGTTGTTCTGGATGTAGAGGTTCTGCAGGTTGGAGAGATGGGAGAAATCCTTCCGACTGATACGGGTGATATTATTGTCTTGCAGGAATATCGTCTGAAGGGATCCAAGCACAAAAATATTTCTTTTAATAAATTGCAGAAAATTGTGGACGCAGCCTAGAACATCACGCAAACCTCCCTTCCATTGACTCCATCTACACTTCACGCTGCCTCGGCAAGGCCAGCAGCATGATCAAGGACCAGTCTCATCCCGGTCACTGTCTCTTCTCCCCTCTCCCATCAGGCAAGAGGCACATATGTGCGAAAATGTACACCTCCAGATTCAGGGACAGTTTCTTCCCAGTTGTTATCAGGCAACTGAATCATCCTCTCACCAACTAGAAAGTGGTCCTGAGCTACCATCTACCCCATTGGAGACCCGGACTACCTTTAATTGGGCTTTATCTCGTACTAAACGTTATTCCCTTTATCCTGTATCTACACACTGTGAATGGCTCGATTGTAATCATGTATTGTCTTTCCGCTGACTGGATAGCACGCAACAAAAAGGCTTTTCACTGTACCTGGGTACAAGTGGCAATAAACTAAACTAAACTAGATGCTGGTGCTCAGACCTAGGGGGCTGGTGGGACCTCATCTCACCACTTCTTGCTCAGAAGCAAGGTTAGGCTCTGGCGCACTGCTACAATAGAGTCATAGTCATGCAGCAATCAATGAAACAGGCCCTTTGGCCCATATTGACACTAGTCCCACCTGCCCGCATTTGGCCCATATCACTTTAAACCTTTCCTATCCATGTCCCTGTCCAAATGAAGTTCCAGTACAGGTCCACCACCGATTCTCCAGCAACTGGTGGTCCAGCACCTCCTTGACACTGGACAAAATTACCAGAGCGCACTTGAAAGCCCACCAGAGGTCCCCCAGAAATTGTGGCACCTAGGTCGGGTGAGGAGGCCGATCTCTACCTCATCGGGACTAGGGCGGTGATCGGCCCTGTGGCCAGGGCTCTGGAACTCTGGCCCCACCACCAGTACTCTCACTGGACACTGCCGCACGGCGCGGCTGGCGATCATACCTGGGTGAAGGTGGGAATGTTGTTCGGGACGGCGGTCAAGCCCAGAGATCCACATTCCACCGTTGTACTGTAACACCGACATCCCGCCATGCAGCCCCAGGACCTCAGCCCCTGGACACTGAGTATTGCAAGCGTGGCGATGAGATCCATCGAGCCCGACCCGAGGACCTGGACGGAAAGCAAACCAGTGAGCTGCTACCTCCCTGCAGACAGCGGTAGAGTTGGTGCCTTACAGCGCCACAGACCCGGATTAATTCCTAACTACGGGTGCAGTCTGTATGGAGTTTGTACGTTCTCCCCGTGATCTGCATGAGGTTTCTCCAGATGCACCAGTTGTCTCCCACACTCCAAAGACGTACAGGTTTGTAGGCTAATTGGCTTGGTATAATTGTAAATTGTCCCTAGTGGGTGTAGGATAGTGTTAGTGTGCGGGGATCGCTGGTTGGCACAGACTCGTGGGCCAAAAGGCCTGTTTTCGTGCTGTATCGCAAATTAGAAGGAACTGCACACACTGGAACACAAAGTGCTGAAAGAACTCAGTAGGTCTGGCCGCATCTCTGGAAATGTTCAGAGGCATATGAGCCAAGACAGACGTGAAGCTCACCGTTTGACCTGTTTTTACAAAATGTTAAATGGTCAGCTCGACATAGACTACAAGACCTACACTAAACCCAAACCAATTAGGAGCAGACGAGGGCATTCGATCCAATTTGTGATCCCAGCTACAAAGACAGATGTATACAGCAATTCGTTCTTCCCCCGCACAATTAAAGCATGGAATAATCTCCACCCAATTATAGTTACCCAACCAGATGCAACTAAATTTAAAGTAGCTCTTTCTTCCCAATAACCCTTTCTGGCTTTAGCTCTCCCTTCACCACCTCCAGTTTAAATTCCATTTGGAATATTTTGGAGGACCAAGAAACCAAGCCAAACATGGGCAAATTGGACAAGATCAGATTGGGCGTCTTGGTCAGCAAGGATGAGTTGGGCTGAAGGGCCTGTTTCCATTAGTCAAGTGGAATTTCAGGATGACATAGAGCATCGATACGAGCCCTTCGGCCCAACTTGTCCATGGCGACTGAGATGCCCCAACCCACCAAGAGTGAACAAAGATTTGTTTGCCACAATATTACAGTCTTACAATATTACAGAATCTTTTCCCAGGGAAGTCAAGGACGTGAGGGCATAGCTTTGAAGTGAGATGAACCAGGGGCGGAAATCGCTATCAAAACATGGGGGGGGGACACAATTTGGGGCGCGGCTTCTTGGTGGCCGCGCGCGCACATACACACACACACACAGGCACGAGGCTTCGTCCGTGGGCCCTGTGGACGGTAACATCGGGAGCTGACCTGGTTGGTGACCGACTCCGAACTCCAGCAACAGCAGCTTCGTCCACCCCGAATTGTCAGCCATGATCACATTGAATGGCGGTGCTGGCTCAAAGGGCCGAATGGCCTATTCCTGCACCTATTGTCTATTGTCTATTGAATCATGGGGCTTGAATCGGCCAGTTGGCGGGGCCTTTCATCACCCGGCGCGACTTAAAATCGGCCGGTGGGGGCTTCAACATCGGGAGCCTCAATCACCTCGATGCAGCAGTTTGATTTTAAGCCGCACCGGGCGATGAAAGGCCCCACGAACTGGCCGATTCAGCCCTTAGAAAGCGTCTGATACCCGTTTTAATCTTTCAAAAGCTACAATGTGCTAAATAACACAAATAAATAAAACGGAAGCAAATAAAGGCAAACAGAAGAACTAACCTTGGAGGGGGGAGAGAGAGAGAAAGAGAGATGGGTAAAAAATACTAAATAACGTGAGTGACCATGAATGAGGGTCTTACCTGCAAGCCAGGCGAATCTCAAAATCCGGAATACAAAACATGGGGGGGATTGTCCCCCACCTCTCAAAACATGGGGGGACTAATGATTAATAAATGATAACAAAGATTAATGGTGATGAGTGGGACGTGTTTTTTTACACCAAGGGTGGTGAGTGTTTAGAACACGTCACCCTGGGAGGTGTTGAAGGCAGATACGTTTGTGGCATTTAAGAGGCTTTTATGTTGGCACATGGATATGGAAGGATTGATGGGATATGGATTACGTGCAGGCAGTGGAGATTAAATTATGAGAGGCATAGATAGTGTAGATGGCCAGATGGTCTTTCTCGCAGAGTGGAAATGTCAAAGACTAGAGAGCATAGCTTTACGGAGAGAGGGGCAAAGTTTAAATGTACAGGGCAGGTTTATTTTTACACAGATATGGGTGGGTGCTAGGAGTGTGCTGCCAGGGGTGGTGGAGGCAGATATGATAATGGGGTTTATGGTTTTGGATCGGCACATGCATGTGCAGGGAGTGGCAGGATATGGATCACGTGCAGATTAGTTTATGAGGCAGACAGTCAGAACCTCTTTCCCCCAGGGTGTAAATCGAACAGTACAGCACAAAAGCAGACCCTTCGGCCCACAATGTCTGTGCCGAACATGTCAAAGACTAGAGGGCATTAGCTTTAAGGTGGAAAGAGCAACGTTTAAAGGATTCACGTAGGCCAAGTTTTGTTTTACACAAAGGGTGGTGAGTAGGGTTGCCAACGTTCTCACTCCCAAATAAGGGACAAAAGGTCAAAATATGGGACAAATTCCCGACGGCAATTCGTTGACCGACTCGGCCGTGTCTGGGTGAATGATGAGTTGGCCCCGGGTGCTGGACTGCACACAAAGCCCAGTCCGGCGCCCCATCCAACTCATGAACCAATGATCGGCCGTGGGAAGGAGTCGTGGTGGTGTCGGCGGTAAGCGAAGGTCCGAAGGTCGGACAGCTGGCTGGGCTGCCGACCGACGGGGCCACGGGCGAGGTGCTGTTGCTGCTGCTGCTGCTGCTGCACTCCATGGGCTGCACTACGTCGGGACGGGTGAGGTGGGGCCGGACGCGACAGTCCCCTCGACCCGAGTAGTAGCGGTCAAATACTGGACAAGGCCCATATGGGACAAACCAATTTAACCCAATATACGGGATGTCTCGGCTAATACGGGACAGTTGGCGACCCTAGTTCTGTGTGGCCTGGGTTCAGTGGCCTGTTGTGCCTGAGCTCATTCGTCATGGAACCTGTGCCTGTGACAAAGCCTGGAACATCAGGAGTTGACAGCGTGGATTAGTTCTGCTCCACTGTGATCAGACAATGAGCCTGTGTCACTGCACCGGGAGCAAGCAGAGAGCACAGACTGTGACAAGAGGTCTGGCCTCAAAAAGGTTGGCAAGGCCACCACATGTCTATATTTTCATTCAAAACACGATTCTTTTTTTTTTTTTTTTAATATTTTATTTTATTAGAAGTAAGTACAGTCATATGGCACCAAAGTGCCTAATATATATTTTCATAATACATTTTATGTACAACTTCTTTTTTTTTTTTTTGTTACACTGAAAAAAGATTAGAATAAGAAAAAGAAGTTAGATAGTAAAGGATAGAAAGATGTGAAATATATAGTGTGTGAAAAAAGAAAACGAGTAAATGAAAAAAGTTGAGAGAGAGAATAGAGAGAAGAAAAGAAAAAAAAAAGAGGAGATCATTATTTATAGTCTTGACCAACCCTCGTCCAGTCCTGAAACAGTTATTTTTTACAATTGTGTTGCACCATATGATTCCAAAAAAAACGACGAATGGAGACCAACTCGTTATGAATTGGTCTGATTTATCCATTAGGAGGAATCGCATTTCCTCAAGATGAGCGGTGTCCAACATACTTGCAATCCACATTTTAAGCATTGGTATTGATGTACCTTTCCAAAATTTAAGAATTAATTTTTTTGCTATTATTAAACCATAGTTAAGGAATAGATTTTGAGATGTGTTCAATTTATTCCCATCTTCCATTACGCCAAATATAATCATTTCAGTATTAGGTTCCATTCTTGTCTTGAATAATTTTGTAAATATTTCAAAAATATCATTCCAGAATCTATAAAGTTTTATGCAGGAGACTAAGGAGTGTGTTATAGTTGCCTTTTGGGCTAGACATTTATCACAAGTGGCGGATATATTTGGATAAAATTTGTTCAATCTTGTTTTTGAGTAATATAATCTATGTACAATTTTAAATTGAATTAAATTATGTCTTACATTAATTGAACATTTGTGAATATATATCAGGTATTTTTCCCATTTAACCTTCGTAATTTTTATCATTAGTTCCCGTTCCCACTCTTCTCTAAGTACCTCTGTCGATGGTAGGTCTATATTTAGAATACTATTATATAAATATGATATTAATTTTTGTGAGTCAGCTTCAATATTCATTGCCTCTTCCAATAAGTCTCAGTAAGTGTGTAGGTTCTTGAGGTTTTAATGTCATGATTTCACATGATTTCACTTTTATTCCAGTTTATTCTATATCCAGAAAAAGACCCAAATTCCTCTATTAAGTTTAATAAATTTGGTATGCTCGTTTGTGACTTTGTAATATATAAAAGTATATCGTCTGCATATAATGAGATTTTATTCTTTGAGTCTCTGGTATTATAGCCCTGAATATTCGGATGAATTCTTATACTTTCAGCCAGGGGTTCTATCATAAGGGCAAATAGCAGGGGTGATAGTGCACATCCCTGCCTATTACCCCTTGATAGTTGAAATTTTTGAGATAACATGTTATTAGTTAAAATTCTTGCCATCGGTTTATCATATAATAATTTTACCCATCTTATAAAATTCTCTCCCATATTAAATTTTTGTAGTACTTTATATAAGTATTGCCACTCTACCTGATCAAATGCTTTCTCTGCATCCAAAGAAATAATTGATATATCTTCTTCCTCTACTTTATGCGAGTACATTATATTAAACAGACGTCTCAGATTATTAAATGAGTGTCTTTTAGGTATAAACCCCGTTTGATCAGGGTTTATCAATTTACTAATATATTTCCGGCGGCGTCATGGAGAATTAAGGCGCGGCACTGAGCTTCTCCCCCGAAAAAAATTGTAAAAGTCGTTTAAGTCAGCACCGATTTTTTTTTAAAAACTCACCGAAGTCGCCTGGTGTTGTGTAAGGGTGTTATCATCAGAAGGTGACGTGAAAATCGGGGAGATTAATGGTGAAATCGGGTGTTTAAATGAGTTTAAATGAGCAGAGATAATCGTTCAAGGGCGCCAAAGAAAAATACTATCAGCTTTCAGCTCGAGGAAGTTTTGGATACTCTGCAAACGACAGAAGAAGAAGATTCTTACAGCCAAGGGTCTCTGCTTGAAATGGCAACAAAAGGAGACAAGAAGGAGAAAGAGGTGAAGCAAATGCTTTTAGATATGACTGCTACAATTAACATGACACTGGAGAAGATGCAAAGTATGGACTCTCACATGGAAAGTAATAAACAGAGTATGGAAACTAATATGGAGAGTATTTCTCAAAAAATTGATAATACTTGCAGTGAGTTAAAAGAACTCAAAAAGCAGTATAAGGAATTTGATAAGAGATTAAACTCAGAGTGTGTCAGAATTGAAAATGATTACAACAAGAAATTTAAAGGTATAAGTGATGATATCGGAAAGCTGGATGAGATAATGGAAGAGATGGAGAATGAGATAAAAGAGATTGTCTCGGAAATAAAGAATTTGAAACAATCGCAGAAAACTGAAGAGGAAAAACTTGGAAGAATGACTGATAAATGTCTGGACCTGGATTCAGGAAATCGGAGATATAACCTAAGTAATAAAGGAGTAAAGGAAGGACGAGAGGGACATGAATCTCAAACATGTACTTTCGTTACTGACTTACTCAAAGATGTGTTGGAATTGTCGGAAGAACCAAGAACAGACGTCGCTAAACGAGTTGGAAGAGGAACAAATGATTCAAGACAGATAATTGTGAAATTCCGTGACATCTCCTCAGTGGAATTTATATTGAAAAAGATCACTCATGGGAAAAAGCTGACATACCGTGGGGATGATGTGCGAATATTTCGCGATTACTCTCCTGAGGTAGTCCAGAAAATGAGATTGTTTACACCGGCAAGACACACTTTGAGGGAAGTCCCGGGAGTAAGATATGGAATTTTGTTTCCCGGAAAAATGAAGATAACTTATAACGGCGTTGAACGCTCATTTGCAGCTCCCGGAAAAGCTTTAAAGTATGCAGAGGATATTGTTAAGAAAACATCGGGTCAAGCTGCCGACAATGAAGAAATCTGAACTTTTTACAAAGCTCTGAACTGATTAAAATGGCCGAGCTACCCAGACAATTATAAAGCTTATCTCGTTGGAATGTGTTATTCAGAGAGCTTGGTTATATTCAACCTTGGATGCAAAGCTCAAAGTTTAACCCCTTGGCACCTGCTTGTACGGTAGTTAACCCTTTGGTACCAGCTTGTATGATGTATGGTAGTTATAGAATGGGATATTATGTAAGAATACAGGGTGGATATATATGGGAAAGTTTAGATTAGATTAAGATTGGATAAATTAGAGGGACATATATACTTATATAATCGTGTATATGTTTGTTCTATATTTGTTTTGTTTTTTTATTCCTTATGTCTCTTTTTTCTCTCGGCTGTCACTAGCACTGATTTGATAAACTCATATAAGAAAAAACACAATATGAAACGATATGTAACTTTTTATGAGGATTCGCCTAGGGGGAGGAGCTCAATGTATAACAACATCACGGAGGTCTATACATTTTTTGCCATCGTTGATGGCTATTCGTCCTTAAGGTATCCTCCTTTAGATACCTTAATAGCACCTTTTTTTTTAAAGCACAAACAAGATTTTTATCTGTTTAATTTTTTTGAAAGTAATTATGTATCACATTCTTTTTTTCTTTTTCTAAGGCACTTTACAAGAAGGAGATGCAATATAAATCTAATAAACCGGGATGACCACCCAAGTCCTAAAGTTCTGAGGTATTTGTTTGCACCATATGATTCAGGAATATTACCCTGATTTACAATGCAAGACGATAGACAAATAAAGAATGGAGGAATTACATTTTGTAGTTGGAATATACGGGGTGCCAACGAACCAATTAAGAGGGGTAAAATTTTTGCCCAACTAAAATCGTTGAAAAGCGACATAATGTTTTTGCAGGAGACACACATGAAACAACAAACACAAATAAGATTAAAGGCGAATTGGATAGGCCAAACATACTACTCCTCATTTACTTCTAAATCTAGGGGTACAGCTATTCTTATTAGGAAAGGTATTCCTTTTAAATTAAAGAATACCATATCAGATAAAGAGGGAAGATATATTATAGTTTCGGGTGAAATTTATGCAACCCCACTAACTTTGATAAATATTTATGCTCCGAATTTTGATAACCCCCACTTTTTTGATAAAATTATTGACATAATATCAGAGTTTAATTACCAAAATGTGATAATAGGGGGGGACTTTAACTGTGTTTTAGATTCATATCTAGATAAATCAGCAAAACAAAAGAAGAGTAATTTAAAATCTAAAACTAGCGAACTTCTAAATACATATATAAAAAATACGAATATAATAGATGTATGGAGATCTGCTAATCCAGTTGGAAGGGAATACTCGTTTTACTCTTCGGTGCATAAAACTTATTCAAGAATTGATTATTTTTTAGTGGATATGAAATTAATGCCATATACAAACAACCCAACATACCACATTAGTAGTATCTCAGATCACTCCCCGTTGACATTCTCAGTAAAATTTGAGGGAATGCCGGGCAAAAATTTTTTTTGGAGGTTTAATACACATATTTTAAATGATGTGCAAGGCTATCAATATTTAAAACAACAAATGGAACTTTTTTTCGATACAAATGATATACCAGGTACTTTGCCTTCTTTACTATGGGAAACTTTTAAGGCATTTATGAGAGGAATTATAATTTCATATCAAAGTTTTCAAAATAAAAAGAATAAGACAGAACAATTGTTGTTAGAACAAGAAATCAGACAGTTAGAGATGGATAATGCCAAAGATTCCACGACAGATAAACACAATAAGATAATATTACTGAAATTTAAACTTAATCGAATTTTATCGGCAAGGGTAATAAGACTATTCCAAATGACAAAACAGGAACATTTTGAGTTTGGTGACAAACCACATAAGCTTTTAGCTCGCCAATTGAAAAAACAAGAAAAGGAAAATACTATAACCAAAATTAAATCAGAGAAAGGAGAATTACTAATACTACCTAAAGATATTAATAATAGATTTGCCCAATTTTATCAAAACTTATATACATCTAAAATTAAAAGAGAAGATAGTAAAATAAAAAAATTTCTAGATAATTGTAATCTTCCAATACTGGACCTTTTGGAACAAGAGGAATTAGGAGCTCAAATTACAATCAAAGAAATAGGTGAAACAATAAAATCGCTGAAAAATGGTAAGACACCGGGACCAGATGGTTTTAATAATGAATTTTATAAAAAATTTCAGGAGATAACAACCCCTTATTTATTTAATTTATACTCCCATGCTTTTAAAGAAAACAAACTACCTGAAACACTAACAGAATCAACTATTACACTTATTCCAAAAAAAGATAAAGATTTAGAAGATCCGGGCTCGTACAGAGCTATATCACTTTTAAATACAGATCAGAAAATTTTAGCAAAGATTTTATCAAAACACGATTCTTTTGTGCTGATTTTCAGGATCTGAGTGTCGCAGGCAAGGCCAACATTGATTACCTGTCCCCAAATGCCCTCATCAGCCACCTTCTTAACCACGTTTAAAAGACAAAAAATAAACACACAAAGTGCTGGAGACACTCAGCGGGTCAGGAAGCATCTCTGGAGAAAATGGATAGGTGACATTTCATGTTGGGACATATCTTCCTACAGCTACATGGAATGGATGGAAGAGGATCCCAACCAGAAACATTGAAAGAAGGATACGAGCCGAAACGTCAACTATCCATGTCCTCCACAGATGCTGCTTGACCCACTGAGTTACTCCAATACTTTGTGTCTTTTTTTAATGAAAGCCAGCACCTGGACTCGGTGGGCCAAAGGGCTTGTTTCTATGCGGTATCTTGTCATCTATTTATTCCCTCCATCAGCGGCCAGAATGAATGGTCTGTGCATCGTCTACAAAGCACTTTACACAAACTAACCCCTGTCCTGCACTTGAAACATTCCCACTATTTGAACACAGTATACTCTCTCTCTCTCTCTCTCCCTCTCTCTCTCTGTCGACAAGGATAAACAAAATATTTCACTGTATCTCGATACACATGGCAATAAGGTGACAGGGCGGAATGCTGTCACAGTGCCAGAGACCCCAGTTCGATCCTTTCTACGGTGCTGTCTGCACGGAGTTTGTACGTTCTCCCTGTGACCTGACCGTGGGTTTTCTCCGGGAACTCCAGTTTCCTCCCACACTCCAAAGACGGACAGGTTTGTAGGTTAGCTCAGTCTGAAGAAGGGTTTCGGCCCGAAACGTCGCCTATTTCCTTCGCTCCATAGATGCTGCTGCACCCGCTGATTTTCCCCAGCAATTTTGTGTACCTTCGATCTTCCAGCATCTGCAGTTCCTTCTTGAACAGGTTTGTAGGTTAATTGGCTTGTTAAAATTGTATATTGTCCCTAGTGCGTGTAGGATAGTGCTAGTGTGCGGGGATCGCTGGTCAGCGCAGACTCGGTGGGCCTAAATGCCTGTTTCCAAGCTGTATATCTAAATTAAGCTGAACTAATGGATCAACTGTAATAGCAATACATACATCCTGTATATTGAATATTCCCATGTGTTGCACAAGAACAATTTCATGTACTGTCACTAATCCCCCATGCAGGGAATATTTCCACACCCTCACAGTGCCATGTCCTGGATGGGTGGGGACTTGTTTCCCTGGAGCGCAGGAGGCTGAGGGATGACATGATAAATCGGGAGGAGCATCGAGAAGGTGAATGGTCACAGTCTTTTTTCCCAGGGTGGGGGAGTCTACAACTAGTGGCCATAGTTTAAGATGAGAGGGGAGAGTTTTAACAGGAACCTGAGGGGTGACTTTTTTCACACAGAGGTGGTGGGTATACGGAACGAGCTGCCAGCAGAAGTGGTGGAGGCAGGTACAACAATGACATTTAAAATGACAGGTACTGTACATGGATCGGAGAGGTTTAGAGGGATATGGGCCAGGCACGGGCAAATGGGAGTAGCGTAGATATACATCTTTGTCAGCTTGGATAAATTAGGGCGAAGAGCCTGTTTTTGTGCTGTGTGACTCTTATATCCCACTATCTGAACATGTGTCCTCCACCTGAGATATCCCCACTTTCCACAGATTGTGCCTGGGATATTCCCAATAGACTTTGGACTTTAGAGATAACGGGCGGAAACAGGCCTTTTGGCCCACCGAGTCCACGCTGACCAGTGATCACCCCGTACACTAACATTTCCATGCACACGAATAATTTACAATTTTTACAGAAGCCAATTAACCTACAAACCTGGACGTCTTTGGGCGGAAACTGGAGCACCCAGCGAAAACTCACGTGGTCACAGGGAGAACGTACCCCGTACAGACCGCACCCATTGTCAGGATTGAACCCAGTCTCTGGTGCTGTGAAGCAGCAGCTCTACTGCTGTGCCACTGTGCCATATAGCACCTGAACATTATGCAGAATTGCTTCAAGTCTGGTCTCCCCATTACAGGAAAGGATGTGGAGGTTTTGGCGAGGGTGCAGAGAAGTTTTACTATGCTGAAGTAACTCAGCAGGTCAGGCAGTGTCTCTGGGGAAAAGGAGTAGGTGATGCTAGGGGTTAAAACCCTTCTTCAGACTGCTTCACACCAGAATGCTGCCTTGACCAGAGGTTTTCAGCCATATGGAGAGGTTGGATAGACTTCGATTTTTCCCCCTGTAACGTTGGAGGTTGAGGGGTGACCTGATAGAGGTTATTACATTCTGAGGCATAGATAGGGTAGACAGTCAGAACCTCTTTCCCAGGGTGGAAATGTCCCACGTTGGAGGGCATCGGTTTAAGGTGAGAGGGGGAAAGTTTAATGGACAAATATTTTTACACAGAGAGTGGTGAGGGCCTGGAATGCATTGCCTGCGGTGGTGGTGGAGGCATATATTATAGTGGTGTTTAATACGCTTTTGGATAGGTATGTGGAAATGCGGGGAATAGAGGAATATGGATGACGTGCAGGCAGATGAGATGGGTTTAACTTGGCATCATGTTCGGCACAAACATTGTGGGCTGAAGGGCCCGTTCCTGTGCTGTGTGTACTGTTGTATGTAGAAACAAAGAAACAACAAGATAGATACAAAGTGCTGGATTAACTCAGCGGGTCAGGCAGCATCTCTGGAGAAAAGGGATGGGTGTGGTTTCAGTTCGGGACCCTTCTTCAGACGAAGGGTGGTCCTCTTCTGACCAGAAACCAGATGATGGTGACCAGAAACGACACCCATCCTTTTTCTCCAGAGATGCTGCCTGGCCAGCTGAGTTCCTCCAGCACTTTGTGTCTATCTGCCCTGTTCTATGTTCTACTCGCATTCCCTGCACATGGATTATTGCCAAAACGATGCAAATAAAACATTGGTAGACACAAAATGCTGGAGTAACTCAGCGGGACAGGCAGCAGCATCTCTGGAGAGACGGATTGGGTGACGTTTCGAGTCGAGACCCTTCTTCTTCTTCAGTCTTAAGAAGGGTCTCGACACGAAACGTCGCCCATTCCTTCTCTCCAGAGATGCTGCCCGAAGTATATTTGATGCTGCCTGCCCCGCTGGGTTACTCCAGCATTTTGTGTCTACCTTCGATTGAAACCAGCATCTGCAGTTCTTTCGGCGTCGGGTACAAGGAACATTCATTCTCATGTGTTCAAAAGGGAACTGCAGATGCTGGAATATCGAAGGTACACAAAATTGCTGGGGAAACTCAGCGGGTGCAGCAGCATCTATGGAGCGAAGGAAATAGGCGACGTTTCGGCCCGAAACGTCGCCTATTTCCTTCGCTCCATAGATGCTGCTGCACCCGCAGAGTTTCCCCAGCAATTTTGTGTACATTCATTCTCATGTTCTCAGTCTCTGCAAACATTCCCATGGGATCTCCCGAACACCTTGAAATGTTCCCGCGCTCAGTGCAGGGAACATTATTCCCACAGCCTTTAAACCAAGAACTGACACGGGCTGACTTGTAACGCCAGCTCGTGTTGTGTGAGCCCTGACAATATCCCGGCCACAACAGGAGAGGGATCAGCTCCACTCGCGGTGATCATGGTGCCCCAGCCTGCGTGGTTGCCTTAGTTGGACGCGTCGTGCATTTTAATGCGGCGGGCGGGCTGCAACTGACAAGCCGCGGGGTTTTTGTGTGACTGGAAGAGGCTGGGGGTGCTGCATTTCACCTGTCACCAAAGATTATAGAGGTTCCTCTATAATCTCTGCCTGTCACTGAGTCTCCTGGCCAAAGATACTAGAGGATCTTTGCTCCTGGCTGCGCACCGTCCCGCCGTTGAGATTGATACAAAAATGATACAAAACGACAAAGGATACAAAGTCGCTGCACAACAGCTGCAGAATACATTAAATACACAAACACACACACACACACACAGTGTCCTCACCTGAACAGCCAGCCGCGATTCCTCTAAGAAGCCACTGGTCTTCCCAACGACTGCAGGCAACAGTCACAGGCAACAGTAACAGTCACTAGAGGAGCTCCTCTAGTATCTTTGGGCGCAGGGAACAGGCGGATTACAGTCTCTGGCCTCTATCTCTCCGCTCCCACTCTTCCCAGCCATGTCACCCTGTCTCCTCTCTCCCTCTCCCCCTTTCATCCCCTCCCCTCATCTGCAACCTCCAACCCATCGCCTTTCACACCGCCCGGCCTGCCTCTCCGCGCGATTGGGCGGAGGCTGCTCGCAACGCCTTCATCGCTGGCCAACCGCACACTCCCGGGGTGACATCAGCCCAGACAGAGGTGGGCAGGAAGATACCTTCTCCCACTGTTGCAAGCAAAGATCCTATAGGATCTTTGGTTGCAAGGGCTTCAGGATGAGAACCACAGCCTCCAAGCAACCGTGGGGCAGTTCAGGCGGAGAAGCAGTCTTTAACTATTTATTTATCTTGTAGACTAGTCAGAACCTTCTCCCCAGGGATGGACATATCAAATACTAAGGGGGCATAGCTTTAAGGTAAGAGGGGCAGAGTTTAAAGGAGACGTGAGGGGCACTTTTTTTTTAACACAGAGGGAGGTGAATGCCTGGACCATGCTGCCAGGGGTGGTGGGGGTGGCAGACATACGATAGTGGTGTTTAACACACTTTTGGATAGGCACCTGGATATGCAGGGAATGGAGTGATATGGATTACATGCAGGTAGATATGAGTTGATTTTGGCCTCATGTTCGGCATAGGCATTGTGGGCAGAAGGGCCTGTTCCTGTGTTGTACTATGTAGGAAGGAACTGCAGATGCTGGTATAAACCGAAGGCAGACACCAAATGTTGGAGTATCTCAGCGGGACAGGCTGAGTTACTCCAGAGATTCGCCTCCAGAGATGCTGCTTGTCCCACTGAGTTACTCCAGCATTTCACAATCACAATAATACTTTATTAGCCAAGTATGTTTTGCAACATACGAGGAATTTCATTTGCCAAGTCAGTCATACAGATAAAAAGCAACGGAACACACAAAATACATTTTAACATAAACATCCACCACAGTGACTCCTCCACATTCCTCACTGTGATGGAGGTTCCCCCTCTCTCCCCCCTCCCCCCACATAAAACAAACCGGAGAACATTTACAGACTTTTAAAACACACTAAAAATTTAAGAAAAAACGAAAAAATAGACAGACCACTCACATCTTTTTAAATTTTTTTATTGTATTTATCAAAAAATGTATTAAATTAATAAAAAATAATATTTACACTACAATAAAACAAACCAAAACCCACCACCATAATACAATACAAACAAATATCCATAGTAAACTACTATACAACTATGTTACAATCCTTATTGAGGATACATTCAACACCCTGCGGAGCCCAGCGGTCCCGGAACTCCCCCAGGGTGCCCGTGGACAGGGCGTATTCCCTTTCTAACCCCACCCGGGCACGGACGTATCTCGGAAAAGGGGCAGGCAGCCGGCTCGGGTAAAGCCCTCCTCCACCTGGTGCCGTGACTCGCAGATGGCCAGCTTGGCCAAGCCCAGGAACAACCCAACAGACAGACTGTTGGCGGGGCTGCCAATCGTGCGGCGCCCCTGTGTCTACATCCTGTGTTGTACTGTTCTATGTTCCATGTTTCATAAAACAATGCGGCACAAGAACAATGTCTGTGCCGAACATGATGCCAAGTTAATTTATCCTAACTTCACATGATCCAAATCCCTCAATTCCCTGCATATCCGTATGCCTATCCAAAGCCCCTTAACTGCCTAAACTAGCCATGCATTCATGCATCACAGCTTAGTTTAGCAGTAGGAAATGAGAGGAGCGTTCAGTAATCTGATAACAGCAGGGAAGAAGTTGCTACTGAATACGCTGGTACGTGCTTTCAAGCTTCTGTATCTTCTGTCTGATGGGAGTGGGGAGAAGAGGGAATGACCGAGGTGTGAGTGGTCTTTGATTGTGTTGGCTGCTTTGTCGAGGCAGCGTGAAGTGTAGATGGAGTTGATGGAGGGGAGTCTGGTCTGTGTGATGGACTGGGCTACATCCACAACTCTCTGCAATTTCTTGCTGCCTAAGGCTGAGCAGTTGCCAAACCAAGCTGTGATGCATCCGGATAGGATGCTTTCCATGATGCGTTCACATCCGTTTACACTCATCCCGCACTCATTCCCCCCAGTTTCTACCACTCACCTACACGCTGGGGGCAATTAACCTGGCAACCAACACATCTTTGGGACATGAGAGGAAACCGAGCACCCGGAGAAAACCCATGCAGTCACGTGGAAAACATGCAAACTCCACACAGACAGTGCCGATAGTCAGGATTGAACCAGAGTTTCTGGCATTGTGAGGCAGCGACTCTACCATCTCTGCCATCGGTGGGATCCCACCTTGATGGAACTGTGGATTGGGCAAGAACTGGCAATGAGAAGGTGTGGAGTTCAGTGTTTGTTTTAAAGATACAGCATGGAAACAGACCATTCGGACCACCCAATCCACGCTGGCCATCGATCACACTAGTTCCATGTTATCCCACTTTCACATTCACTCCCTGCACACTAGGGGGATTTTACAAAGCCCAACGAACCTACAAGCCCTGATTTCAGCACCATGGACAGGGGTGAGACCAGTGTGGCTGCTCCACTGACCCCATCCCTGCTCTGCAGAATAACAGAATCCAGGAGGCACTTGCCACATCTAAACTAATGTGACCTTCCTCCAGTTTCTCTCTTCAAACTGTTACCTCAGACTTGACCGTTCCCCTGATCCTGACCAACCTTAACGTCATGGAGTCATACAGTACGGAACAATGTGGACATGCTGACCAAGATGCCCCATCCAAGCTAGTCCCGTAAGCCTGTATTTGGCCCATATTCTCTAAATCTCTACCCGAAACATCCCAAATTCTGCTGAGTTAAAGGAAATTACCCCTGGCATGCTCCTACATTCACTCCAGTGTTCGCTGGGCTCCCGGTCCAATGCACATTCTGATCTTAAGTCCCTAATCTCCCACAGCAGAACACTCCTTACATTGCTGCCTGTTGCAGTTCTACAACCCTCTCAGCAGTACTATGCAGGGCCGTTGGGGAAAGAGCAGGGTTGGAGGAAAAGTACATCCCCGCTCTGACCCATTCACTCACATCTTTGAGATTGTTTCCATTACTTTGACTATAATCAGCAGGACCCTCAACCAGTTCATTGAAACATAGGATCACCTTTCTATGGAGCATCTGAAGAAGTTTGTAAGAGTCATTGGAGAGGCCATTACTCTTTGAGAAGAGACGGAGAGTGTCTACACTTACAACTTTTCCACCCAAGTACTGCATCCATATTCACTCTGAAGTTACAGAGTAATACAGCATTGAAATAGGCTCTTTGGCCCACCTCATCCATGCCGACCAAGGTGCCGCATCTAAGCTAGTCCATTTAACTAAATTTGATCCTTATCCCTCCAAATCTTTCCTATCCATGTACCTGTCCATGTGTCTCTCAAGTGTTTTTATTGTACCTGCCTCAACTACCTCTTCTGGCAGCTTGTTCCATACAGCATAAGCGAAAGAGTTACTCCTCGGCTTCTATTAGATCTCACTCACCTCTCAGCTTCAAACCTACAGCCTCTGGTTTTTGATAAACCTGCCCTGAGTAAAACTCTGTGCATTCAATCTGATTATTCCCTTCATAATGTTATACACCACTATAATTCACCCCTCAACCTCCTATGCTCTCAAGGAATAATGTCCTAGCCTGCCTAACCTCTCTTTATAGCTCAGGGCCTTGAGTCCTGGCAACTTCCTTGTAAATTGTCTCTGCATTCTTTCAATCTTAATGACATGCTCCCTGTAGCAAGGTGACCAAAACTGAACACAATACTCAAGATGTGGCCTCACCAACATCTTATACAAAATGTTAGTCTCCTCTACATTGAAGAAGTCAAATATAGATTGGGGGATCCTTTTGCAGAACACCTATGTTCAGTCGCACTATAGTTTCAGTTTGTCAGCAACCATCTCCAGGCATCTTCTAACTTTCAAACAGATTCCCTGTCATTTTCCAGTGGGTGGAGGTTAAGCATGCTCCATCACTCCTCAAAAAGTAACAGCCTCTCCAATGACTCCAACAAGCTTCTACAGATGCACCATAGAAAGCATAGCGTCGGGTTGCTTCACAGCTTGGTTTGGGAACAGCTCTGCCCAAGACCGAAGGAGATTGCAGAGTTGTAGATGTAGCCCAGTCCATCACACAGACCAGACTTCCCCACCATTGACTCCATCTACACTTCAAGTTGCCTTGGAAAAGCAGCCAATGTAATCAAAGACTTGTCCCACCCCAGTCATTCCTTCTTCTTCCCGCTCTCGTCAGGCAAAAGGTACAGAAGCTTGAAAGCGCGCACCACCAGACTGTGGAACAGCTTCTTCCCCTCTGTTATCAGACTTCTGAACGGTCCTTCCATAAGCTGGAGTACTGTCCGATTCACCTCTACCCTATTGTGGACATTGGACTTTGAGGACTCTAAGGAATTGGTGCGTTGCAATGCTGAGAACTATATTCTGCGCTCTGTAACTTCCCCTTTGCTCCACCTATTGTGCTTGAATTTGACGATTGTATTGATGTATGGTGCAGCTGATATATTGGATAGCACGCAAAATAAAACTTTTCATTGTACCCTTAGAACAGGTGACAAAATCTTGTGTCAGAGACCAGGTTCCGGGTAAATAATGAGGAAGCTATGGGAGGTGCTGGCATACTCTCAGTGGGCAGAATGGCCTCTTTCAATGGAAGAAGATATGGGAAATTAAGTTAAGAGCAATGCATACAGTTTTTGGCACTGCTTTGTAGATTGAACATTTTTTTTACATGGATTAGAAAGGCGCACAAGAACGGCATCAGAGAATAAAGATTAGCGATTGGAGGATGTTCTTGAGAGATCACAGTGTTCCGCAGCTGGAACTAAGAAGATTAAAAGGAGACTTGATCCAGGGTTTCCAGATGATGGATTATGAAGAGAGGCGAGGGTCATGTTGCTCACTGACAAGGTCGCCAACACAAGGTTGAATCAGTCGGAGAAAATACCTGAACAGATTGAGGAACTTCATGTTGCAAATCACTGCTGAAGGTTAGAATATGAGATTAACCTTTGACTTGAAGTGGGGAACATTGCAGGGTGTGAGCTGCAACAAGTGTGGTAACAGCAGGTCACTGAATGGGGAAAGGCAATGGTGTTAGTAACGTTGGTTGAACGCTATTAGTTATTCCAGTGTCAATGACACAGACTCCACCAATTCCCTCCTAACCACTGAAGCCCTTCTCACCAAACACATCCGACTCAATCAAAATATAACATATGATGAGCGTTTGACGGCACTGGGCCTGTACTGGAGGGGGGAATCTCATTGAAACTTACCGAATAGTGAAAGGTCTGGATAAAGTGGATGTGGAGAGGATGTTTACACTAGTGGGAGAGTCCAAGACCAGAGGTAATAGACTCAGAATTAAAGGATGTTCCTTTAGGAAGGAGAGGAGGAGGAATTTCTTTAGTCAGAGGGTGGTGAATCTGTGGAATTAATTGCCACAGAGGGCTGTGGAGGCCAAGTCAATGGATATTTTTAAGCAGAGATAGATAAATTATTGCTTAGCATGGGTGGCAGGCGTTATGGGGAGAAGGCAGGAGAATGAGGTTAAGAGGGAGAGAGATCAGCATGATTGAATAGCGGAGTAGATTTGATAGGCCGCAAGGTGTAATTCTGCTTCTGCATTAATGAACTACTGACTATTTTTCGTTGCACTAAGGACAGCGTTTTTTTGCCCAAATATTGTGGTTATTAATTTATTGACTTTTTTTGTTTATTAACAGTTATGATGATGATGATACTTTATTGTCACATACCTAGGTACAGTGAAAAGCTTTGCTTTGATTACAACTCGTTAAAATCATGTAGCAGACCTCACCTGGGCAGAACGCAAGTGCCGTCACGTTTTGGTGCTGACAAAGTTACAAAAGTGATCTATGACTATTGTGTTTACAGACCTATTATGCGGTTGCAAGTAAGAATTTTATTCACCCATTGTTGGTACATATGACAATTAAACACTTAAATTAAACACAGCGGCCAGTGGATGGGAAAGTCAGATACATAGAACTAGTGTGAACGGGTGATCGATGGTTGACGTGGACTCGGTGGGCCGAATAGCCTGTTTCTGTGCCGTACCTCTAAAACATAGAACGATATTTCACCGGAGCAATGTCTGTGCTGAGCATTATGCCAAGACTAATTCTTATCTGCTTGCCCATGATACATGTCTTTCCACGGGCTTATCCAAAAGTCTCTGAAATTCCACTATCATACCAGCTTCCAGCTCCACCCCTGGCAGGGCTTTCCAAGCACCCACCGCTCTGTGTCAAATACTTGTCCCACACATCCCCTTTAAACTTTGCCCCTCTCGCGCTTACTAATTTTCACCGTTCTTGCCTTGTTCCTTGTGACACCGGCCATCGATCACCCATTCACACTGGTCCAATGTTATCCCACTTTCTCATCCACTCCCTGCACACTTGGGGCAATTTACAGAGGCCGATAAACCTACAAGCCTGCACGTATTTGGGATGTGGGAGGAAACCCACGCGGACACAGGGCGTGCAAACTCTTTGCAGACAGCAGCCGAGGACAGGATTGAACCCAGGTCTCTGGTGCTGTGAGGCAGCAGTTTTACCCGCTGCTCCACTGTGCCGCTCTTAAATATTAGACTAGAAGTTAGTTGTATGTCTCCGTGCGTTTGTACGTGTGAGTTTCTGCATATGTGCATGCATGCATGTACAACTGTACAAGTGTGTGTTTATGAAACTGTATGCATGTGTATAAACTGTATGTGCGCCTCCACCTTGTACATGTGCATTGGCACCCTTCTGTATGTTTGCCTGCTTGTGCCTCTCCCTGAACTGATCAGGCATTCTGCTGCACAGTTCTAGCTCATGCCCACTGATTGACACGTTGCTCAACAATACAGCTCGAGATTAAGCAGCTGCAGAATCACAGCGTGATGCCATTGTTGCTGCCTCTCCAGAGAACCAGATGACAGCCTGAATCTGTCACCAAGGCATCACCGCAGCCTCTCCCACAGCTTGATGTCGCATCAGTTCCATCTATCGCCGCTCCTCGTATTGAAATGGTGGTTCATAACATCACAAATAAAATTACAGATCCAGGAGGAATAAGAGCAAGCAGTTTAACTTTAATGCCATGCTGCTGGAAGTATTACTTCAGATCCTTGGTTATGAATGATCTAAACGTCGTGATTTAGTAACCAGTGTGTAATCGCACAGATATATATATCTCGATCTTTCTCTTCACTTCAGTGGTTTCTCTCACGCTTCCTCTGATGGGTAAAGGAGTCTCCACAATGTAACAGTGGCCACAGCCTGGTTTCAGAATGTGAGGGGCCCATGAAATGTTAACAACTTCTATTTAAATAAAGAATAGTCCGAAGGAACTGCATATGCTGGAATCACGAGCAAAACTCAAAGTGCTGGAGGAACTCAGTGGGTCAGGCGGCATCTGTGGAAGGAAATGGAAAGACCCCTTCCACCCATATCCCTCTCACTGGCTCTACATTTCACTCCTCTTCTTTCCTAATCTGATGCCCTTTTGTTTCCTTTTCATCTTTGTCACTTACTTCGCCCATCTTCCAGTGAACCTCACTCACCTGTATCCACCTATCACCTGGTGGACTATGTCCCACCCCCTCATCTCTCTTTTCCAGCTTTCCCCTCCCTCCTCCATCATTCTGAAGAAGGGTCTCGACCCAAAACTTCACTGGTCCATTCCCTCCACAGATGCTGCAGTCTCTTATGCATCTACCTGTAATATTCTACTGGCACTTGTGGACTGTTAGATCCTTAAAAACTTACCCCTCTCCAAGCTTTTGGTCTTATTATGAAACCCAGGATGCAGTTTGTCCATTATAGCTCCCATGAAGCAGTTGGAATGATCTCCCTTGATAAAGGAACTGCATTTTATTCTCAGTCCCTGTTCTTACATGAATGTTTATGTGTGCAGTGATGGAGTGATGGAGTCATAATTTCCTCCGCTCCCCTCATGACTTGTAAAGTCTGTTCAGTTCTATCAGGTTACTTAAAGAATGGAGATGATCGGACCACCCTGGCCACGCTCACTTCTGGCTCCTACCGTCGGGAAGGAGGTCCGGGGAAGATGATCGAACCACCCTGGCCACACTCACTTCTCGCTCTTATCGTCGAAGATAGAACAGAGATCTCCAAATTCAAGAACATCCTCTTCCCAGCAACCATCAGGCTTTTGAATCAAAAGGACACAAAGAAGGACCGGAAGAAGAAGGGCCCCATCCTGAAACATCATCTATCCATTTTCTCCAGAGGTGTTGCCTGATCTGCTGATTTATGACAAGACTTTGTGTCTTTTATTGAAACAAAATAACCACTCATTCTGGAAAGGCCAGCAAGCACGCACAGAGTTAGTGGGCTTCATTTACCGCAGTTAAACTCACACGGTGTAAGATTCAGATGTCATCCACAAGGGTTGGGAAGAATATATTGCCTCAGTTGCTCTCTGGGGGGCGGGATGCGGTTCACACGGGAGGGCAGGTCCCCCAACGCAATATTTCACCTCTCCACCAATTCCAATATTGGTGGCTAGTGGGGGGGGGGGGGGGGGGTGGTTCTGGAACGCTAGCATGGGTGTTGTGGGTCAGTGAGTGCAGGGCTAACAATCCATTTCAAGTCAAGTCAAGCACAGAGCAGGCGGGGCCAGCCAACAATACAATCCATTTGCTTTCATTTCAGGTGAGCTCAAGCAAAGCAAAGACAAAGCAAAATCAAAAGCAAAAGCACAGGGCAGACGGGGCCAGCCAACGATACAATCTATTTGCTTTCATTTCAGGTGAGTTCAAGCAAAGCAAAGGCAAAACCAAAAGCACAGGGCAGGCAGGGCCAGCCAACAATACAATCCATTTGCTTTCATTTCAGGTGAGGTCAAGCAAAGCAAAGGCAAAGCAAAAGCAAAAGCACAGGGCAGGCCAAACAACTTATTTCATTTCATTTCCATTTCAATTTCAAGCACAGGGCAGGCCAAACAACTCATTTAATTTCATTAAGGACTAACAAATCATTTATTGCAAGTACATTAAGGGTTAACAAATCATCATTCATTGCAATCACATTGCTGGCTAACAACTCATTTATTGCAAGAACATTAAGGGTTAACAAATCATCATTCATTGTAAGCACATTGCTGGCTAACAAATCATTTATTGCAAGCACATTAAGGGTTAACAAATCATCATTCATTGCAAGCACGTTGCTGGCTAACAAATCATTTATTGCAAGCACATTATGGGTTAACAAATCATCATTCATTGCAAGTACATTGCTGGCTAACAAATCATTTATTGCAAGCACATAAAGGGTTAACCACATAAAGCACATAACCCACATAAACGGTAGACTCACAGCAGAATCACAGTTGTGGCCTCTCCCTCGCGATCATCCAGAGTGACTGAATCACGTCCAGGCATCCGGGGTTTTATAGTCCTCCCCCCCCCAGAAAGGGCGTTACCTTCATCATGGTTATTGACAGGCGAAAGGACCAATCAGCTGATCTCAAGATTTTTTTAAACATTCATAACTTTTTTATTTTTCATCGAACAGAAAACTCCTCGGGGCTGCCTCAGCGGAGGAGGACTGCGAGTAAGATGGCCAAAAATCATAGCGATATATGGTAGCGTTTTTTCTAAAATCAATATACAGCGCAGACAGGAAGTGGTCAAGATGAGACTTTTAGTTATATAGATGGATATCAATCTGTCAAGGAACTGATTGTGGACTTTGGAAGGGGTAGGATGGGGACCCACAGGCCCGTTTATATCAACGGGTCGATGGTGGAAAGGGTCAAGAGTGTCAAATTCCTGGGCGTGCATATCTCTGAAGATCTCTCCTGGTCCCAGAACACTGATGCAATCATAAAGAAAGCACACCAGCGCCTCTACTTCCTGAGAAGATTACGGAGAGTCGGTTTGTCAAGGAGGACTCTCTCTAAGTTCTACAGGTGCACAGTAGAGAGCATGCTAACCGGTCGCATCGTGGCTTGGTTCGGCAACTTGACCGCCGAAAGACTGCAAAAAATTGTAAACACTGCCCAGTTCATCATCGGCTCTGACCTCCCTACCATCGAGGGGATCTATCGCAGTCGCTGCCTCAAAAAGGCTGCCAGCATCATCAAGGATCCACACCATCCTGGCCACACACTGCCTTCAGGTAGAAGGTACAGGAGCCTGAAATCTGCAACATCCAGGTTCAGGAACAGCTCTTCCCCACAGCCATCTGACTATTAAACTGAACTCAAACAAAAATCTGAACTTTAATAACCTATTGCACTTTATCTGCTTATTTATGTGTGTGTATATATATATATTCAATGGTGTATGGACACACTGATCTGATCTGTATTTATTTATGCCTACAATATTCTGTGTGCTGAAGCAAAGCAAGAATTTCATTGTCCTATCTGGGACACATGACATTAAACACTCTTGAATCTTAATCATGAGATAGATAGATAGAACATGGGAGGCATTGATAGGATAAACAGTCAGAACCTTTTTCATGATTTGGATAAGGGGATTGAAGGCTTTGTGGCCAAGTTTGCAGATGATGCTAAGATAGGTGGAGGGGCAGGTAGTGTAGAGGAAGCAAGGACTCTGCAGAAGGACTTGGACAGGTTAGGAGAGTGGGCAGAGATGTGGCAGATTAGATTCAGCGTAGCAAAGTGTGTAGTCATGCATTTTGGTAATAAGAATAAAGGCGTAGATTATTTTCTAAATGGAGAGAGAATCCAGAAATCGGAGGTGCAAAGGAACCTGGGAGTGCTGGTGCAGGACTCCCAAAAAGTTCATTGTAAGTCGAATCGGTCGTAAGGAAGGCAAATTCAATGCTAGCATTTATATCAAGAGGACTGCAATATAAAAATAGAGAATGTTATGCTGAGGCTCTTTAAGGCGCTAGACAGGTCGCCTTTGGAATACTGTGAGCAAATTTGGGCCCCATATCTGAGGAAGGATGTGTTGACTCTGGAGAGAGTCCAGAGAAGGTTTACAAGAATTATTTCAGCAATGAGTGGGTTAGCATATGATGAGCGTTTGACCGCACTGGGCCTCTACCTGCTGGAGTTAAGAAGGTTGAGGGGGGACCTCATTGAAACTTACAGAATAATGAAAGGCATAGACAGAGTGGATGTGGAAAGGATGTTTCTACTGGTGAGAGAGTCTAGGACCAGGGGTCATAGCCTCAGAATAAAAGAACGTTCTTTTAGATAGGAGGTGAGGAGGAATTTCTTTAGTCAGAGGGTAGTTAATCTGTGGAACTCATTGCCAAGTCAGTGGATATTTTTTCAGGCAGAGATAGACAAATTATCGATTACAACAGGTGTCAAGGGTGGAGTAGATAGGCCGAATGGCCTAATTCTACTCCTATAACTTGTGAACCGTGGGCGCGCCATAATGCAAAGTCCAAAGTCCTCTCGGCCCGGGCTCTCGATGTACTGGAGCAGTTCCTGATGCCCTCTCCTTGTCCTGTCTTATTTGTGGCCTGGGGGCACCTCCTGCAGCCGACCTGAAGGCACTGGAGGCATTACGCTGTTTCACCTCCCACCAGTCCTTGCTCCTCAGGTCCGACTTCTCCAGCTCCCTCCTGGTTACGCCGTCAGCCGAGCCTTCGGGTGGCTTCCCGATCCCGTCAACCGACATTAGGAGCAATTTTACAGATGCCAGTTTACCTACAAACCTGCATGTTTTGGGGATGGTGGGTGCCTTGAACACGCTGCTAAGAGTGGTGTGATAACAGATACAATAGTGATGTTTAAGACGCTTTTAGATAGGCACATGGATATGCAGAGAATGGATATAGATCACGTGAAGGCAGAGAGTAGTTTAACTTGGCATCAGGTTCGGCATGGACATTGTACGCCAAAGGGCCTGTTCCTGAACGGTTATATGAATCGTATAGGAGGCAAACTGGATCAAATCAGTTTTAAGATTTTCCATCCAAGTCCCTGATGGAACAGATCTCTCCTCCTACGTATCTGTACTTAAACTACTATTTAAAATAAATCTTTTGTGTAAAAGTTTCCCTTCTGCATCGCTGAATAAACAAATTAGCACAGCATTCAACATTAAAATGATTTTGTTTATTGCACCAACGAAGCATTAATCAGGGCCATCTAAACAGACAGCTACTGTGAGAAAATACATTCATCTGCTATCCGCTGAATGCACGAGTGTTCATCTTCAGGGACTGACGTCAAACAGAGACAGTTCTCATCGCACAGCTGCCAGACAAAATAAACCCACAGTGAGCTACAACTGTCCAAGTGGAGTAACGCTTCCAACCAGAGTCAGTGCTGAGGGAATGAGCCCGCATCACTGCCACAACAAGTGTCGGGAGCGGTGCAGGCCAGGGCTGTGCAGAATAGTGGCTAGACAAGGAGAGGCTGGTTTGAGGGGAATCTGAATGTCAGGCTGTGTGGTAGACATTGGCCAATGTGGCACTGACACACAAACATAAACACTCACAAACACACACACACACACACACGCACACTCAGAGACACACACATACAGTTCATACACACACACACACACACACAGAGTTCACACTCCCAAAAACACACATATAGTTCACACACTCACACAGACACACGCATACACACACGAACAAACACACATGCACACAGACCCAGACCCACACACACTCATACCCACACACACACACACACAGATTACACACTTACATACGCACATACAACAAAATCTCTAAATGAAACTAAACTGAATTGAAATGCCACTTGGGTTGGACGAGTTGGACCAAAGGGCCTGTTTTCCATTCTGTACGACTACTCTGTGAAATGAGAATGTATTTCTGTTCATCCGATTGTAACCTACACGGGTAGCATTGAGGATGTCTCTAAGTGGGCTCTTCATTCTGGATGTGTGCAGCGAGTTCGTTGGACAGCCTGAGTCGTTGACCCTTCCAGTTGAAGTGTGACGGGGGCCCGGTTTCTGGTCCACTGCTGGTGTATTCAAAGTGGCCGCTAAGCTCAAAGGCCAGGGCGGACTTGACCAGTCCCACGCCACCTGTTCTCTCCGGGGCCGGGTGATACACCCTACCGTTCAACGGCATGAAGAGCCTCTGGGGCTCGAAGTCCACGGACAGCTCGTCCCCCGCTCCGCCGTAGGACAGCAGCTCTCCCTCCGGCCCGTCGCCCTGGACCAGGTGCGTGAAGACAATCGGCAGGTCCTCGCAGCGGACAAAATTCCGCTCCCGCCCGCAGGGGGAGTGGTAGGGGAATTCCTGGTAGCGTCCAGTACCATTCTTCCTCAGTTGCTTGAAGAAGAACACCAGAAACTTTTTATCTGTTTGATGCCGACAGAAGGAGAGGTTTAGGCCACAGGCAGACGGACTTCTCACCAAGTCACCAATTGCCCTGATAATGAAAGGTCCCAACCTGTAACATCGCCTGTCCATGTGCTCCAGAGATGCTGCCTGACCTATTGTGTCATTTAACTCCGCCATCTATAAATGCATTGGGGATAGATAGAGATAGATGGGGAAATGCACACAAGGAACTGCAGATGTTAGTTCACAAAAAGACACAATGTTTGCTTGAGTTACTCTTACATAGAAACATAGGTGCAGGAGTAGGCCATTCGGCCCTTTGAGCCTGCACCGCCATTCAATATGATCATGGCTGATCATCCAACTCAGTATCCTGTACCTGCCTTCTCTCCATACCCCCTGATCCCTTTAGCCACAAGGGCCACATCTAACTCACTCTTAAATATAGCCAATGAACTTGCCTCAACTACCTTCTGTGGCAGAGAGTTCCAGAGATTCACCACTCTCTGTGTGAAAAATGTTTTCCTCATCTCGGTCCTAAAGGATTTCCCCCTTATCCTTAAACTGTGATCCCTTGTTCTGGACTTCCCCAACATCGGGAACAATCTTCCTGCATCTAGCCTGTCCAACCCCTTAAGAATTTTGTACGTTTCTATAAGATCCCCCCTCAATCTTCTAAATTCTAGCGAGTACAAGCCGAGTCTATCCAGTCTTTCTTCATATTTCTCCAGGAATCAGTCTGGTGAACCTTCTCTGTACTCCCTCTATGTCAAGAATGTCTTTCCTCAGATTAGGAGACCAAAACTGTACGCAATACTCCAGGTGTGGTCTCACCAAGACCCTGTACAACTGCAGTAGAACCTCCCTGCTCCTATACTCAAATCCTTTTGCTATGAATGCTAACATACCATTCGCTTTCTTCATTGCTTGCTCTTTTAGATGGACACAGCAAGGAAATGGGCCCTTCGGCCCTGCTGAGTCCATGTTGGCCATCAACTCCCCATTTACACCAATCTATCCAAATTTTATTCTCTCCACATTGTTATTAATCCCCCCCCCCCCCCAATATTGTACTCAACTAGACCAAGGGGCATTTTCAGCAAACAATTAATCTACCGACATGCACGTCTTTGGGACATGGGAGAGAGCCAGAGCGCCCGACAGAGTGAGAACGTGCAAAGTCCAAGGTAGACACAAAATGCTGGAGTAACTCAGCGGGTGAGGCAGCATCTCTGGAGAGAAGGACCGTTCCAAAGCCTGATAACAGAGAGGAAGAAGTCGTTCCTGAGTCTGGTGGTGCCTGCTAACACCTAGAAGCAGATTTTTGAAATCAATGTACTCTTGATCTAGTTCAATATAGTTAGTGAACATAGACTGAACCAGGCACGTGCCGTCAGAGTAGGCACTGCCTACCCTGACTAAAATTATAACATGGTAATTACTAAATATAAATAGTAAAGGCATGGGAGAATTATGCCTATCTAAGAGATCGATCTCTTAGGTAGGCATAATTCTCCGTGCCTTTCATCCGCAGCGCTTGTAACCCTTGAAGGTCTGTGCAGCCCACGTGCCGTCAGCGCTGCTGGAAGCCGTGAATTTCAAGCGGGGCTGAAGGCACATCAGCCTACTGCGCATGTGCAGCGCTGGTTTCTTGGCGGGGTTTTCAAATATGGATTGGCATTATTTTAAGTGCATCTTGGGAAACAGAGGGAGAAGAATGGAGCTCGTGTACCAAAGATGTGGTAAGTATATTTCTTGGTGATGTTTTTAAATACAGTATTTCCCAGGGTGTGGGGGTGGGGGGAGAGCTCCTTTCACAGCGTTTGGGGAGTCTGGCCCGGGGTAAAGTTGCGGGGAGGGTAGGAGCGTTGTGAAGGAGGGGATCTGGATCATACCAGTAACCCACTTGCAACGCTCCTTGCACGGAGCCACCGCATTGTGGCTGGGGGGGGTGGGGGGGAGAAGTAGCTCGGGTGGACAGCGGAACCGGCCCTACCTCAGCACCTTCAGCCGGCCCCCCTCACCTCTGGCAACTCTCCGTCTAAAAACCTCTATCCTGCCACTCGCTGGCCTCACTCATGTCAACTGCTCCCCGCAAATCCTTAAATTCCGACAGCGTGATTGAGGTTACTCGGCAGTGGGAATTTAAGGATTTGCACGAAGCGGCTGACAAGCGAGCGGCAGGTGAGAGATGTTCAGACGGAGATCACTGCCAGAGGTGAGTGGGCCGGCAGAAGGCGCTGAAGTGGCGGCCAGTTCTGCTGTCGGGTCCCGGTGGCCGCTCGCAGCTACCTGAGCGGCTTCTATCCCCGGCTACAATGCGGTGGCTTCGCGCCCAGAGTGCCGCAGCAGCGGTGAGTGGGTGAGTTACTGTCATTATCCCCGACCCCCTCCTTCTCAACACTCCTGCCCTCCCCGCAACTTTACCCCTGGCACAGACTCTCCACACGCTGTGAAAGGAACTCTCCCCCCAATTGGTCCCTTGAACAAGTGTTGTCATTCAATTAGATGACAACTGATTCAACTTGTCCCTGTGCTCCCGTTTTTCACACCATCTCTCCACCTGCCATCACCCTTCACCCCCCACCCATGCAGTAATTCAGAATAAAGGAGACTAGGAAGCCTTGGGCAAGTTGAATTGTTACTGTTTTTATTTTTATTTTTTATTTTTACGGAGAGAACAATCTGCGCATGCGCAGTTTAAGTTTTTTTTTAAAAGCCGACTGACTGCCTACCATGAGTAATTACTCACGGCACGTGCCTGGACTGAACGTGTGGACTGTTAATGCGTTAAGGCATGTTGTTCAGTCCTAGGGTTAAATATTTATTTCTGTTGCACTGATTCAAGTCTAAGGTAGGGTCAGCTGATGCCGAGTGAGGAAACACTCACCTTTAAAGCAAGTGATGAAATTTTTCACCTTAGTGTCATCGAGGAAGAGCTGCAAGAAAAAAGAAAGGAAGTCACCGCTGTATCACGCTCTATCTATGCAAATTTAACACAGATTCACACAGTAGTTCACCCTGAAGTGAGGTATTTAAGTTTTGGTATTGTTTTATTATTGTCATGTATAGCAAGGTACAGTGAAAGGCTTTGCGTGCTACCCAGCCAAATAATCTCAGTACAATCAAACCACACAGGTACCAAAGGGCCTGTCCCACTTGCCGATGTTTTCGGCGACAGCCGGCGTCATATCAGCGTCCCCAAAAGATTTTGAACATTTCAAAATCCAGCGGCGACAAAAGAAATGTTGAGACACTTGAAAAAACACCGCGCGGCATACGTCATCACACCGCAAATTTTTTAGTGACCTGATGCGTCAGTCAAAGATGCTGGCAGTCGCCAAAAAAAATCGCCAAGTGGGACAGGCCCTTAAACGTTGTGCAAAGAGAAAAATAACAGACTGCAGAATAGAGGTGTTACAGTTGCAGAGAAAGTGCAGATAAAAAAAGTGCTGGGCTGCAATGAGGTGGGTTGGAAGATCGAGACTACATCTTTAGTTCATGAGAGGTCTGTTCAATGGTCTGATGACAGTGGGGAAGAAGCTGTTCCTGAATCTGGTGGTACGTGCTTTCATCCTTTTGTATCGTTGTTTTTCCCATCCAAAGATCTTCCATATTTGGACACATTTCTCACGGCACAAGATTCTCCATATTCTCAGAATGTCAAAAAGATTACTGTGCAAAAGGTGCTATTCAACTCATTGAGTATAACTGTGGCGTTCAGAAAGGAACTGAATAGGTACTTCAAAGGAAAATAGTCAGGACTATGAGTAGGAGGGACGCAACTCAGCTGGACAGGCAGCATCTCTAGAGAGAAGGAATAGGTGGCGTTTCAGGTCAAGACCCTTCTTCAGACTGAGAGTCAGGGAAGAGGGAAACTAGAGATATGGAAGGGTATAAAGAGCATGTAAGGTGTGAAAATGTACAATCAGGAGGACAGTGAAACTAGTAGGAGTACGAGAAGGAGGACTACTTGAATTATTCTTCAAATCATCTCACAACTTCAAAGAAACATAATTTTCCAATGAAGTACCTACTCAGCTCCTTTCTGAATGCTACAGTTGAAACCGGCTCCATTATATCCCCTGGAAGTGACCTCTAGATTCTAAATACCCAAGCTTAAATTTAGTCAACATGTAACCTTTCCTTCTTTCAAGGCAACTTCATTCGCATTCCTCGAGTTGTTGATTCTCGGTATTGGTTTAGTATTGCCACGTGTGCTGAGATACAGTGAAAATCTTTGTTGGCGTGCTATCCAGTCAGACCATACTATATACGAGTACAGTCAAGCCATACGCAAGTGCAACAGGCAGTGCAAAGAGAACAATACCAGAGTGCAGCATGTAGTGTTACAGCATTGCAGCATTACAGTTACGGAATAAACGTCTAAGATCCACGATGGGGTAGGTTGGAAGATCGGGACAACACCCTATCTTGTGGGAGGATCATTCAGTCGTCTGATAACAGTGGAAAGTTGCTGTTCCTGAAAGTCTAATGCAGGAACATTTTCTCTCTATTCTGACTCGACTCTTCATGGCTTTAGTCATCTTTAGTTTTTTAGTTTAGTTTAGAGATACAGTGTGGAAACAGGCCCTTCGGCTCACCAAGTCCATGCCGGCCAGCGATCTCAACACATGAATACCATCCTACACACCTAAGGACGATTTACAATTTTTACCGATGCTAATTAACCTAACAAGTGTGGGAGGAAACCGGAGCACCCAGGGAAAACCCATGGGGAGAACGTAAAAACTCCGTACAGACAGCACCCGTGGTCAGGATCGCAAAGATCTCTTTCAGATCTTCTCTCAACTTTCTCCGTCTAAGGAGAACAACTTCAACTTCTCCAGGTATTTGATGCAACTAAAGCAACTCTTTGTTGGAATTATAGAACACAGAACAGTACAGGACTGGACGCCACTGTCGCATCTGCTTCCACCACCACCCCTGACTGCAGGCTCCAGGTGCCCACCACAGTCTGTGTAAAAATTATCCTGTTTGATTTCAGCAGGGTCTTTTGCAGTACTTCTAACTACCCATGTTTTTGAATGCATGTGAATGTCAGAGATATCCACAGGTGATTTTAAAATCCTGACAGATGGTGAGCCTAGGACTAAGCTTCGCCAACTATCAATGTATTTCTGGGGCTGGGGCTCCCGCATTCCCACCAGTTTGAGCATCTGAGAAGAATAATGTTCACTCATGCAGCATTTCTGGTCTGGTTAAACCATCCACAACTCTGATCAGGAGTGTTAGCAGATAAAGTATAATGTCCGGCCTCACAAGGCGATATCACGCTGCCTCGCAAAGGCCAGCAGCATAATCAAGGACCAGTCGCACCCCGGTCGGTAACTCCCTCTTAAACCCTCTCCCATCAAGCAAGAGGTGCAGAAGTTTGAAAATGCTAACCTCCAGATTCAGGGACATTTTCTCCCCAGCTGTTATCAGGCGACTGCACCATCTTATCATCAACTGGTGAGTGGTCCCATAAATCAAGTTGGCATTCTGAGCTGGTCCCATTTGCCAGCATTTGATCCATGTCCAGCTAAACCCTTCCTATTCATATATTTGTCTAAATGTCTTTTGAAATTCGTCATTGTATCGGCTTCTATAGCTTCTTGCAGCTTATTCCACAAACTACCCTCTGAGTAGCGTGCTCAGCGTGCTCAGCCCCCTGCTGTACTCACTCTATACTCATGACTGCGTAGCCAGTCACAGGGCGAACTCCATCATCAAGTTCGCTGACGACACCACTGTTGTGGGACGTATCACTGATGGGGATGAGTCAGAGTATAGAAGAGAGATCGAGCAACTGTCCATATGGTGCCAGCACAATAACCTGGCCCTCAACACCAGCAAAACCAAGGAACTGATTGTGGACTTTGGAAGGAGTAGGATGGGGACCCACAGCCCCATTTATATCAACGGGTCGATGGTTGAAAGGGTCAAGAGCTTCAAATTCCTGGGCGTGCACATCTCTGAAGATCTTTCCTGGTCCGAGAACACTAATGCAATTATCAAGAAAGCTCATCAGCGCATTTACTTCCTGAGAAGATTACGGAGAGTCGGTTTGTCAAGGAGCACTCTCTCTAACTTCTACAGGTGCACAGTAGAGAGCATCCTGACCGGTTGCATCATGGCTTGGTTCGGCAATTTGAGCGCCCTGGAGCGGAAAAAACTACAAAAAAGTAGTAAACACTTCCTTCCATCGAGGGGATCTATCGCAGTCGCTGCCTCAAAAAGGCTGGCAGAATCATCAAAGACCCACACCATCCTGGCCACACACTCATCTCCCAGCTACCTTCAGGTAGAAGGTACAGGAGCCTGAAGACTGCAACAACCAGGTTCAGGAATAGCTACTTCCCCACAGCCATCAGGCTATTAAACCTGGCTCGGACAAAACTCTGATTATTAATAACCCATTATCTGTTATTTGCATTTTATCAGTTTATTTATTCATGTGTGTATATACGTATATAATGGTATATGGACACACTTATCTGTTTTGTAGTCAATGCCTACTATGTTCTGTGTGCTGAAGCAAAGCAAGAATTTCATTGTCCAATACAGGGACACATGACAATAAACCCACTTGAACTTGAGTGAAACGATTGCCGCTGAAGTCCCTTTTAAATGCTCTACCCTGGGAAAAAACTGTTCACTTTATGCGTGCCCCTCATGATCTTGTACACCTCATTAAGGTCACCCCTCAGCCTCCTAGGCTCATCCTACCATAACTAGAGAGCTGTCCTGAACTACTATTTACCTCATTGGTGATCCTCGGACCATCTGTGATCACTAAACGTTATTCCCTTATCATGTATCTATACACTGTAATGCTCGATTGTAATCACGTATTGTCTTTCCGCTGACTGGTTAGCATGCAACAAAAGCTTTTCACTGCACCTCGGTACACGTGACAATAAACTGAACTGACCTGAACAAAGAAAACAGTAACAGTCTATCCAGCCTCTCCCTATAACTCAAGGATCCATATTTTATCGTGGTGAATCATTTGCTCAAATTAGCATTTATATGTTCCTAATTTCAGCAGTAGGAGACCATGCAGCCTACTGTGTCCATGCCAACACTAGGAATTGTTTAGAGATGGAGATACAGCATGCAAACAGGCCCTTCGGCCCATCCTGTCCACGCTGACCAGCAATCCTCGTACACTGGCAATATCTGACACATTAAAGACAATTTACAATCTTTACCAAAGCCAATTAACTTATAAACCTGTACGTCTTTGGAGTGTGGGAGGAAACCGGAACACCCACACAATCATGGGGAGAATGTACAAACTCCGTACATACAGCACCCGTAGTCAGGATCGATCCCGGGACTCTGGCGCTGTGAGGCAGCAACTCTACTGCTGCACCATTGAACCACCCGTAAAGTGTGATCCAAAACTAATCCCAAATTGTCTACTCCCTCTCTCATACTGGAGATACTAAGGATTAGGGCTGGACAGCAAGTGTTGGATGATAATTTATTGAATTTATTGGAAGATACAACCTGGAAACAGAACCTTCGGCCCACTGAGTCCACGCCAACCATTGATTATCCGTTAACACTAGTTCTATGTTATACCAATTTGGTATCCACTCCCTACACACTAGGGGCCATTTACAGAGGGCCAATTAACTTACAAACTCACATGTCTTTTGGGACATGGGAGGAAACTGGAACACCCGGAGGAAACCCACACAGTCACAGGGAGAATGTGCAAACTCCACACAAACAGCCCTGCGAGGCAGCAGCTCTATCAGCTGCACCAATGTGCTGCCCATTTCTCCAAGTGTGATGATTTTGGCAAGGGTGCTGCCTGCACTTTATTTGGACTATCACCAGAACACATCCTCGTGGAGCATTGACACGCTATAAAAGGAGAGTTGCTGGAGCAACTTAGCGGGTCAGCCAGCATCTGTGATGGGAAATGCACTTGCAACATTGCAGTCAGGATCCTTTAAATCGAATGAAAGAGTAACGGGGAACTAACTGGTACACAGAGATGGGGGGCAAGAGGATTCAGGTGATGAGGGGCTGAATGGCGGGTGGAATTAGGCGGGGAGGGAAGGGCAGAGATAGCGACAGAGACTGGGAGGTGAAGAATGGAGAACAAAGGGCTGCAGATTATGGCATCTGGTAGAACAGGGAGGTGAAGAGTGGAACTGTGTGTGGACGTGTGATGGCAGGAGGGAACAACAGAGGGTGATGGAAGGCAAGTTTTCAGGCTGAAGACACAAGGAACTGCAGATGCTGCTTTAAAAAATAAAAGATACAAAGTTCTGGAGTAACTCAGTGGGTCAGGCAGCATCTCTGGAGAACATGGATAGGTGACGTTTCAGGTCGGGGCCCTTCTTCAGACATGGTGTTTGAAACCCAGTGTTAAACAAGACGCCGGAGAATCACAGTGCAAACCTCTGATGGTGCGGTGGTTATGATTAACTCAGTGGTGTCACCCACTCGGTGTTAAGTGAACTAGTGTTGTATATGACAATAGCACCACAGCCTCCTCCAGTGGTACTGCACTGAAACCGCACTGATCCACCCTGTTATTCTTGGCAAAGTTTCAGCCAAGCAACAACAGACGGGACACCTTCTAAGGTGCAGCAGCAACCATCTCAGGAATAGGAAAGCTGAATGATTTTCTCCTCCCTCGTCTGTTGAAGAGATTATTTAACCGGGTACAGGTCTGCTTCGACCTCTTGTCCAACAACGTCCATCTCAGCTACTTCGCTCCAACCATGTTATAGGAAAGAAGTTGTCAAGTTGGAAAGGATACAGTGAAGATTTACGAGGTTGTTGCCAGGAATTGAGGGTGTGAGCTATAGGGAGAGGTTGAGTAAGCTGGGACTCTATTCCTTTGAGCACAGGTGGGTGAAGGGTGATCTTACAGAGGTGTACAAAATCATAAGATGAATAGACCGTAGAAGCAGAGCCTCTTGCCCAGACTAGGGGAATTGAGGACATAGGTTTAAGGTGAACGGGAAAAGATTTAATAGGAATCTGGAACAAGCTGTCGGTGGAGGTAGTTGGACCTCGGAGCGGGCAGAGGCAGCAGCGACCCGACCTCGGAGGGGGCAGAAGCAGCGGCGACGCGACCTCGGAGGATCGGCCGCGGGCCCGGTGGACTCGGCTGCGGGCCCATTGGACGACATCATCGGGAGCTCGCAGGTTGGTGACCTGTTCTCCGGAGCTCCCGCGACAACAGCTGCGTCCGCTGGTCTGGAGGGTGGCAGCTTCGGCAGCTTCGACCACCCCAGGCCGCGGAGTTGAACAGGCCCGTTTGCGGAGTTTGGATTCAGCCGCGGGACTGACATTACTTACCATCACCCGGCGGGGTCACAACATCCGAAGCCTGGATCGCCTCGGCGCAGAGGGAGAATAAGAAGGGAAGAGACAAAGACTTAAGACTTTTTGCCTTCCATCACAGTGAGGAGTATTCAATTCAATGTGGTGGATGTTAGTTTGTGTTTATTGTGTGTTTTTGGAATTTTTTACTATATGTAAGACTGCAAGGCAACGAAATTTCGTTCAGACCGCAAGGTCTGAATGACAATAAAGGCTACCTTGACTTTGAGTTGTGGTAGGGACTATCGGAACGTTTAAGAAACAGTTAGACGGGTACATGGAAAGGACAGGTTTGGAGAGAAATGGGCCAAATGCAGCCAGATGAGACTAGTGTAGCTAGGACATGTTGGCCGGTGTGGGCAAATTGGGGCGAAGGGCCTGTTTCCATGCTGTATTACTCTATGACTATTAATATATACATATAAATATATATGCATATAATATATACATATAAATATATATGCATATAATATATACATATAAATATACTTAAAATAGCATATGATAGGTTTTGACAGCACTGGGGCTCTACTCACTGGAGTTCAGAAGCTTGCGGGGGGACCTCATTGAAACTTACAGAATAATTAAAGACATAGATAGAGTGGATGTGGAAAGGATGTTTCTACTGGTGGGACAGTCCAGGACCAGAGGCCGTAGCCTCAGAATTAAAGGGCACTCTTTTAGAAAGGAGATGAGGAGGAACTTCTTTAGTCAGAGATTAGTTAATCTGTGGAACTCATTGCCACAGAGGGCTGTCGAGGCCAAGTCTGTGGATATTTTTAAGGCAGAGATAAACAAATTCTTGATTAGAACGGGTGTCAAGGGTTATGGGGAGAAGGCAGGAAAATGAGATTAGGAAGCAGAGATCAGCCATGATTGAATAGCAGAATAGACTCGATGGGCCTAATCGCCTAACTCTACTCCTATAACTTGTGATACATCACTTCAATGTTTACCTGTACCATGGATTTCAAACATTTTCTGTATATAATCATAAATTGAAACCTAACCTTAATACTATATTCTGCACTCTTGTATTTAGTAGAGCTGCTGCCTCGTTGCACCAGAGACTCGGGTCGATCCTGACGTCAGGTGATGTCTGCATGGAGTTTGCATGTTCTCCCCGGTAACAGCGTGGTGCTCTGGTTTCCTCCCCCCTCCCAAAGACGTGCAGATTTGTAGGTTAAATGGCCTCTGTAAATTTCCACCAGTGTGTGGGGAGTGGATGTCAAAGTGAGATAACATAGAACTAGTGCGAAGATAGACAAAAAGCTAGAGTAACTCAGAGGGTCAGACAGTATCTCTGGAGAAAAGGAATAGGTGCAATTCCGGGTCAAGACACTTCTTCAAACTGAGAGTCAGGGGAAAGGGAAATGAGAGTGGGTGCTGCGAGGGGTCGGTCGGGCTGTCGGTAGGCCGGTGGGTGCTGTGAGGGGTTGGTCGAGCTGTCGGCCGGCCAGTGGGTGCTGTTATGGGTTGGTTGGTGCTGTTGGTAGGCCGGTGGGTGCTGCGAGGGGTAGGTCGGGCTGTCGGCCGGCCGGTGATGCAGCGAAGCGAGCGGGCGGACTGACGGAGCCGGCACTATGGGGGTGCTGAAGGCGGCGTGCAGGGCAGTGCTGCTCCCCACCATCATCACGATGATGATCCAGAGGGGCATGCTGGCCGAGGTGGACGCACTGAGCGGCCACACTTACGGAGCCCGCAGCCGGTCCCAAAGCGACTTCAGCTCCAGCCGTAGGCAGCTCTGGAAGGGGAACGAGTTGGGGTTAGGGTTAGGCATATTCCTCTCAGTGGAAGATGCCTTACCCTTCCCCCAGCCTGGCACTGCCCCAGTCCCATTATGGCTGTGACCCCCACTCTGCCCACTGGCAGTCAGTGGGGTTCAGTAAACGGGGGAACGCACAGGATCTGCCCTCACACATTAATTAGGCGGGTTCAGGAGCCGGTGAAACCCGGGACCTCTGCGGCAGTCTCACTCAACATACACATTCACAATTATATTCATTATATCTTTATATAATATAATTATATACAACTCCAGTCATATATATCTATCGTATAATAATATATGGTTCAAATAGACCGAAGCACGGAATTAGGCTCCCCATAGAGTAATATGAACATTGAGCACTAGATGGCGCTTACTTTTTCGATCTAATTTTCTAATTAGCTTAATTAATTAGTGCGCAACTTTTGACACTGACAAGTTATGAATTCCTTCTCATTTATATTTTATCTAAATCTGTGCCAAATTTCAAGGAGATACCAGACATGGGTCACGTCACGAAAGTTAAATTCTAGACACATTTTCAATGCTCGGCCCACAGCCTAACAAGCTTGCTTAACATCTGAATGACTAGAAACAAGATTCCAAAAAAAAACATTTGGTCCTTCATGCCTGCGCTGCCATTTCTTGTGATCATGTCTGATCATCCAAATTCTATACCCTGATCCAGCTTTCTCCCCATACCCCTTTATCCATGTGTTCTGCAGCTAATGTAGTAGAGGTCAAAAAGGACAGTGGCGCAAGAGCTTGCAAGCCAAAAAGCATTAAAGCGCCGTAGAAAGCATTTTATTGGGCTGTGTGACAGCATGGTTTGGGAACAGCTCCATCCAAGACCGCAAGAAATTGCAGAGTTGTGGACATAGCCCAGACCATCACGCAAACCAAACTCCCTTCCATTGATTCCATCTGTACTTCACGTTGTCTAGGCAAGGACAGCAGCATAATCAAGGACCAGTCTCACCTCGCTTAATCGCTCTTCTCCCCTCTCCCATCAGGCAAGAGGTACAGAAGAGTGAAAACACACACCTCCACATTCAGGGAGTACGCACCGCAAGGCTGCGTACTCTTCCCTCTCCTCTACTCTCTCTACACCAATGACTGCACCTCCACAGACTCCTCTGTCAAGCTCCTCAAGTTTGCGGACGACACAACCCTGATTGGACTGATCCAGGATGGGGAGGAATCTGCCTACAGACAGAAAGTGTCACAGCTGGCGTCCTGGTGCCATCACAACAACCTGGAGCTCAATGCTCTTAAGACAGTGGAATTGATAGTAGATTTTAGGAGAGATCCTCCTCCCCTCACCCCACTCACCATCAACACACTGTGTAATATATCAAAATTTGCGGACGATACAAAAATGGGAGGAAAAGTAGGGGATGAGGAGGATAGGAAGAGTCTGCAAAAGGATATAGATAAGCTAGGTGAGTGGGCAACAACTTGGCAGATGAAATTTAATACTAATAAATGTGAAGTCATTCACTTTGGGAAAAAAAATGATAGGGCAAGTTATTTTCTAAATGAGGAGGAGCTGCGTTGTAATGCAACGCAAAGGGATCTAGGGGTATTAGTACATGAATCACTAAAAGTTAGTATGCAGGTGCAGCAAGCAATCAGGAAGGCCAATGGAGTTTTGGCCTTTATTGCTAGGGGGATTGAGTATAAAAACACGGAGGTCTTGCTGCAGCTGTACACAGTATTAGTGAGACCACATTTGGAATACTGTGTACAGTTCTGGGGTCCATACTTAAGAAAGGATGTACTAGCCCTGGAGGCAGTGCAGCGAAGGTTTACAAGATTAATTCCTGCAATGAGGGGATTGACATATGAGGAAAGGTTAAGTAGGCTGGAACTCTACTCTTTGGAGTTTAGAAGAATGAGAGGCGATCTCATTGAAACATATAAGATCGTGAGGGGCCTTGATCGGGTGGATGCACCGAGGATGTTCCCAATGATCGGGGAAACTAGAACTAGGGGACATAGTTGCAGAATAAGGGGGGGCTCTTTTAAAACTGAGATGAGGAAGAACTTCTTCACCCAGAGGGTGGTTAATTTATGGAATTCACTGCCCCAGGGAGCAGTGGAAGCAGAAACTTTAAATATATTTAAGACTAAAATAGATGGTTTTTTAGCTGCCAAGGGGATAAGGGGCTACGGGGAGAGGGCAGGGATATGGACCTAGGTATGGTTAGTATAGTAAGACCTGAGTGATCTCCTGGACAAGTGTCGATCGCCTGGATTGGGGTCGGAGAGGAATTTCCCGGATTTTTTTCCCGAATTGGACCTGGGTTTTTATCCGTTTTTTTGCCTCCCCCAGGAGATCGCGAGGTTCTTGGGGTGGAGAGGGGTGATAGCGGTATAAAGGGGAGGGTAGTGTCTTGTGTTCTGTGTCTTGTGTCTACTGTTTGTGGGTAAGTGTGTCTGTTTAGTGTTCAGCCATGAGCGAATGGCGGTGCGGGCTCGACGGACCTGGTGGTCTACTCTCGCACCTACTTTCTATGTTTCTATGTTTCTACACCAGTCACATCTGTGGAGTCTTTTAAGTTCCTGGGAACCATCATCTCCAAGAACCTTAAGTGGGGGGCTACCATCGACTCCACAGTCAAAAAGGCACAACAGAGGATGTACTTCCTATGGCAGCTGAGGAAGCACAATCTGCCACTGGCAATGATGGTCCAATTCTATACGGCCATCGTAGAGTCTGTCCTCACCTTCTCCATCATGGTCTGGTTTGGCTCAGCCACCAAGCACTACACCCGGAGGCTGCAGCGAATCGTCCGATCAGCTGAGAAGGTTATTGGATGCAACCTTCCCTCCATTGACGAACTGTACACTGCAAGGGCCAGGAAGCGAGTGGGTAAGATCATCTCTGACCCCTGTCACCCTGGCCACAAACTCTTTGAATCACTTCCCTCTGGAAGGCAACTCCGGACTGTCAAAGCTGCCACAGCCAGACATAAAAGCTGTTTTTTTCCCACGAGTAGTAGCTCTACTCAATAGCCTTCTTTTGCTCTGGTATTTTGTTTGGTTCACATGTTTGATCAATGGTGTTTTATTATTAATGTTTAGTGTTTTATGAGTCATTCGTAACTGTCACTGTATATCATGTTATCACGTGGGTGGAGCACCAAGGCAAATTCCTTGTATGTGAATACTTGGCCAATAAACTTATTCATTCATAAACTTATTCATTCATTCTATTTCTTCCCAGATGTCAGCAGGCAACTAAACAGTCCTCTCACCAACTAGATAGTGGACCTAAACTCCCATCTACCTTATTGGAGGCCTTCAAACTATCTTTAATCAGACATTATAGATAGACACAAAAAGCTGGAGTAACTCAGGGGGACAGGCAGCATCTCTGGAAAGAAGGAATGGATGACGTTTGGGGTCGAGACCCTTCAATCAGACATTACTGGTCTTCATATTGCACTGAGCATTATACCCAATATCCTGTATCTGTACACTGTGGACGACTTGATTGTAATCAAATATAGTCTTTTTGCTGATTGGATAGCATGCAACCAAAAGCTTTCCACTGTACCTCGGTACATGTGACACTAATAAACTAAACAAAAAACTCAAGGCCATAAACCACCTCCTTCTCATTTACTCAGTTTCTATGATTCCCCAGTTCGCACCTTTCTTCCCACACGGACAACCCTCCTCATACAGTTCTTACCCCTCTCCATCCGCTAATCACTCACACCTCCTCAACCCAGCTCCCCATTTCTTGTCCCCATCACCATGTTCCCTTTCACCCACCATTCCCTCTCACTGGTTCTATGTTTCACTCCGCACCGAGTGAAATGTAGAACCAGAGAGAGGGATGTTTCTTATCCGTTTCTACCACCTGCACCCCTTTGACTTCTCCACTGACCTCCTCCAGCCTCAGTGACCACCTCCACCTGTCCCTTCCCCTCCCGACTCATCCGCATATCAACCCGCCCTCCCCGTGATCCACCTGTCACTTGCCAGCTCCTGCTTCACCCATTCCCACCACGTTTTCCTGCCAGTTAGCTCCCCTCAACTGCAGGTGTTTTTGTCTCCGGATCCTTCTAGATCACCCCAGTCCCCTACGGCCCCCTGTCCCTTCAACCCAGTTGCTAGGGGGAAGCGAGACCACCAGCAGAAACACTCAGGGTACTCATTGGGATAATCATCCTCCACCCAGGTAGTTATAGGGAGGTTTCACGGCAGTCGGGTCACAACCCATGACCCGTACTGTTGCTACGCTACGCCAAATGGAGTACACGCGATGAACTGCAGGTAAGCACTCACCATTGTTTCCAGCGTCGCGGGCCCGTTAAAACCCGCCGAAGTTGTAAATTTTTACGTTGTAAATAATTATGAAAATCGTGATAAGCGTGAGAGACATTTAGCCTACTTCACAATTCCAAAAGTGAGGAGAAATAGATAGAAGCGAGAGCTGAAGGGACAACAGCCAGAGTGCTTGGCAAACATTGGCCGTTTGCTCACTGCATTTCATCAACTAAGGCATCATTTGTGTTTTTCTCTTTATTCCTTTGGCATCTAAAAAGTTTCAGAAGTGATAAATCTGGCTGTAAAATTTTTAAATCGCCCATGGTTCTCAAGTGGGGTTTTACATATAAAAAGAAAACGCCTCTGAAGCAAAATTTACAGCCAGATTTATCATTTCTGAGACTTTTTAGATACCAAAGGAATCAAGAAAAAACACAAACAATGCCTTACTTGATGAAATGCAGTGAGCAAACTGGATAATGCCCAATATTTTCAATTCCGATATCTGCACAGCCAACGTTTACCAAGCACTTCAGCTGTTGTTGTCCCTTCAGTTCTCGCTTCTCTATACCTTCATTTCGCTTCACGTTTGGAATTCTGAAGTTGGGTACATGTCTCTCACACTTACCCCGACTTCCACAATTTTTTTCAGCGCAAAAATTCAAAATTTTGCCGGTTTTTAACAGGTAGGAAAGTACGCGTTTCTAGCACTAATAACATATACCAGAAGTGACGGATGTCTTCCAGTTGGATTTAGCGGCTCCGTGCGTCAAGCCCTATGACCCAGTGACCTTACGTGCAACCCCCCTATGGCTGTATTCACCCTCTCCCTAGGTGTGTTTTCCTCATGCACCCTCTGCCTGGGTGATTATGGGGATATTCACCCATATTACGTCTGTAATCACACTTTCCCTGGGTCTTTATGGGGATATTCACCCTCTCCTCTGGTGTTTATACCTCTGTTCCCTCTCCCCCGGGTGTTTATGGGGATATCCACCCTCTCCCCGAGTGTTTATGCCTCTGTCAGCCTCTCCCTCAGTGTTTATGGGGATATCCACTCTCTCCCCAGGTGTTTATATCTGAATTCACCGTCTCCCCGTGTGTTTATGGGGATATTCACCCTCTCCCCGGGTGTTTATGCCTCTGTTCCCTCTCCCCGGGGTGTTTATGGGGATATCCACCCACATAGTTTACCTGGCCCTGGTGGTCGATGTAGTAGAAGTACTCGCGGATGCGCGGCTCTGGGCTCTGGCCCTGCGTGTAGCTCGCCTGGCGGCACAGAGAGAGCCGCAACAAGCGGCCGCCCGCCCTCAGCACCAGCGCCATGTCCATGTCCGCCGGGCCCTCGTCCCCGTTGCTAGGGGGAGGCGAGTCCAGCCGCGACAACACTCCGGCTGGAGGCCGCCGACCCCGGCCTTTGGTTCCCACCGATAAATCTTCCCCCACCCCAACCAAAGATCTTGAGCAGAAGATCTTTGACCCCCCCCCAACCACCCAGCGGCCCACACTGGCTCCGACCCCACCCACGGCTCACTGTAAGTACTCCTTATAAACGGATGATGTTTTAAACGGAGTCTGATGGTGAAAGTCAATGAAAACTGCAGCTGCTTGATATCTGCGGTCAATGTTGTGAGGGCCCTCAGATTGTCAGTCAACATCTGTGGAGAGGGATTCCTTCAGATCATCATAGTAATATCTAGCAAATGTTACAAAATTTTGAGATTTTAAAAAATCAAGTCTGCAATTTATCCCACCAGATAAAGCATAAAAATAAGTTTAATTTGACACCTAATTCACCTTCATATCTTCAGTATTAAAAAAGTTATGGTCCTTTTCATACTTGGAAATTAGCATCTTGTTCCCTATTGCTTTTGCATTGACTTAACACAAAAGCTGTGATCGAGGACAGTCAAAAGGCCATAGCTTTCTTAAAAATAAGGAGAACTGAATGAAATTTTCAGTTATTGTAGATTGAAGCATTCTGAAACAAATGCAACGAGACCTGGGTGTCATGGTACACCAGTCATTGAAAGTAGGCATGCAGGTGCAGCAGGCAGTGAAGAAAGCAAATGGTATGTTAGCATTCATAGCAAAAGGATTTGAGTATAAGAGCAGGGAGGTTCTACTGCAGTTGTACAGGGTCTTGGTGAGAACACACCTGGAGTATTGCGTACAGTTTTGGTCTCCTAATCTGAGGAAAGACATTCTTGCCATAGAGGGAGTACAGAGAAGGTTCACCAGACTGATTCCTGGGATGGCAGGACTTTCATATGAAGAAAGACTGGATAGACTTGGCTTGTACACGCTAGAATTCAGAAGATTGAGGGGGGATCTTATAGAAACTTACAAAATTCTTAAGGGGTTGGACAGGCTAGATGCAGGAAGATTATTCCCGATGTTGGGGAAGTCCAGAACTAGGGGTCACAGTTTAAGGATAAGAGGGAAGTCTTTTAAGACCGAGATGAGAAAATCAGTAGCATCATCATACTCCTCAGATTGTAACCAATAAGCAACTCTGTGCCCCTTGTTTTTCCTCAACTTTTCAATTTTGGCATTGTAAACTACAAGTTTTTGCTCTTCAAAGCACACATGACATGCCTTTCTGCCCACTACTTTCCGATTAAGCATGTCCTGTAGTTTCCATTTCTTAAGAAAAGGATATATTTTTTAAATAGCCTAAGTATCCAAATAACAAACTAATCCCATTCACACAAGAATTCACAATATAACATGATTTTTAAATCTCACTGTCATGAATTTACATGCCAGATGGAAGGAATTTAATGTTTAATTCCCATAAATTAATCTAGAAACATCCACTCAATATAATTAAAATTATTATTGTTTTGCACAATACATGGGACTAAAACTGATATTTAGTATAAAAATATTGACTATGGATAGACAATAACACAAAATATAGACGATTTAGATGCTCTTATGACATGATTGTCCAAAAAAAAGAGCATTTAAATCATCTTGCGAGTGGGGTTTTCTGGAACGCGATCGATTGGAACGTTGCATTTGCGGTGAATTTGAACCCCATATCGGCAGGAAAAACGCTGCCAGTTCGTATGGGGCCCAAATCACATTTTCGCATCGTAAAATTTGATTAAAGCCATCCCAAGAAACAAGTTTATATGTAAAATAAACGACTTACATGTTGTTTTGTCCCGTTCATGCGATCTGTCACGTTGTAGGCATTGAGGGCGTTAGAAGTCGCTTTTTATTTTAATGTAATTATTAAATTGTCTCGCGATTAAAAAAATAATCGGGAACGGAAGTCGGATCGATTTTTCTTCAGCAGCTAGCAGCCCGAGGAAGTCCGCCTCCGATAAGCAGTAGAAAACGGTATTTTAATCCCGCACCCACCCCCCCTCAAAGGCGCCAAAGTCGTGCACACGGCCGGTGGCAGAACTGCAGCGCCGCTGAAGGTAAGTTTTGTAACATCGCTAGTAATACAGCACGGAAACAGGCCTAACTCATCCATGATGATGAAATGTCCCATCCCATGAAGAAACATTGCAACGTTTAAGAAACATTTAGACAGGTACATGGATAAGATAGGTTTAGAGGGATATGGGCCAAACGCAGGCAGGTGGGACTAGTGTAGATGCGTGTTATGTATGAAATATGATTAACATATTTGATGTCTTGCGCAATGGTGCGCATGCGCAGCGAGTCTCATCGTGGCGTTCAGAAAAGAAGCTTGTTAGTTTACTCCCGTGTCCAAGCCTTATTTAAAGTCTGTTTCCCGCACCAAATACACAACAATTGGCGACGATGATCAAAGAACAGAAAAGAAAAGAACAAGTACTTACAAGAAAAAAAGAAAAAAGTTTAAAAAAGAGTTTGTATTTGACACCACAAATTGGAACGGCACCAAGCAGAAAGGCAAGAAAAGTTGGAACGGGTAGCAAGAGCTCAAGGAAACAAGTGGGGCAGTAAGTGTCACTGAAGAGCGCAGCTGAAAGCTGGAAGCCTAACCAGCAGGACAGCAACGGTGCCTGCTTACCTGGAACGCTTTCCAGTGCCGTGCAGCCCACAGCCAGGTCCAGCAGCCGCCACCGACGTCGGGTGAGTGTCCAGTACTGTGCAGCCCAAGGCCGGGTCCGGCAACCGCCACCAACAACGAAGCCGAGTCTCCGACAGCCAGCCCCGGCCTCGAGCACAGCCAGCCCCTGCCGTTAGCACAGTCAGCCCCGGCCTCGAGCACAGCCAGCCCCTGCCGCGAGCACAGTCAGCCCGGCCTCGAGCACAGTCAGCCCGGCCTCGAGCACAGTCAGCCCCGGCCTCGAGCACAGCCAGCCCGGCCTCGAGCACAGCCAGCCCCTGCCGCGAGCACAGCCAGCCCGGCCTCGAGCACAGTCAGCCCGGCCTCGAGCACAGTCAGCCCCGGCCTCGAGCACAGTCAACCCGGCCTCGAGCACAGCCAGCCCCTGCTGTGAGCACAGCCAGCCCCGGCCTCGAGCACAGTCAGCCCGGCCTCGAGCACAGCCAGCCCCGGCCTCGAGCACAGTCAGCCCGGCCTCGAGCACAGCCAGCCCCTGCCGCGAGCACAGCCAGCCCGGCCTCGAGCACAGTCAGCCCGGCCTTGAGCACAGTCAGCCCGGCCTCGAGCACAGTCAGCCCGGCCTCGAGCACAGTCAACCCGGCCTCGAGCACAGTCAGCCCGGCCTCGAGCACAGCCAGCCCCCGGCCGCAAGACACAGCCAGCCCCCAGCCGTAAAGCCAGCAAGCAAGTAAGCCAGCAAAGCAGCAACAGCCAGCCCGTGAAGCCAGCAACAGCCAGCCCGTGAAGCCAGCAACAGCCAGCCCGTGAAGCCAGCAACAGCCAGCCCGTGAAGCCAGCAACAGCCAGCCCGTGAAGCCAGCAACAGCCAGCCCGTGAAGTGAGCAAATGCCAGCCGGGAAGCCAGCAAAGCCAGCCTGAGAGGCCGCCGAGGCTCCGGAGTTCCGGACTGTACGAATTTAATGTATTGGTCACTGTTACCAATGAATGTAAATATGTGTGCATAGCAGGTATATGGCTTTAAATGTTCTAGTTTGTCCCGGATTTAGTAGATTTCTACTAATAAACCAACATTTAATGTTAATAACATTATCATCTTGCGAGTGGGTTTTTCTGGAACGCGATCGATTGGAACGTTGCATTTGCGGTGAATTTTAATGTTAATAACATTAAATGTTGGTTTATTAGTATAAATCTATTATTATAAGAATTAGTAATAGTCAGTGGGCTGGATAACCTTTTAGTGTGTAAAAGAATTGAGTCCAGTGCAGAGAACACTGTGTGAGAGAACAGAATGTACTGTACCTGAATAGCAACAGTGTAGCATGGCTACTTCAATTGTAGGAAATGTGCCCCAGTTAGATTCGGGGTATAATTTTGAGGAATGGACCAAAGTCTTAGAGGCTTGGTTCATTTCAAATTATATCACTGCAGAGTCTATTTAAAGTCTGTTTCCCGCACCAAATACACAACAATTGGCGACGATGATCAAAGAACAGAAAAGAAAAGAACAAGTACTTACAAGAAAAAAAGAAAAAAGTTTAAAAAAGAGTTTGTATTCGGCACCACAAAATTGGAACGGCACCAAGCAGAAAGGCAAGAAAAGTCGGAACGGGTAGCAAGAGCTCAAGGAAACAAGTGGGGCAGTAAGTGTCACTGAAGAGCGCAGCTGAAAGCTGGAAGCCTAACCAGCAGGACAGCAACGGTGCCTGCTTACCTGGAACGCTTTCCAGTGCCGTGCAGCCCACAGCCAGGTCCAGCAGCCGCCACCGACGTCGGGTGAGTGTCCAGTACTGTGCAGCCCAAGGCCGGGTCCGGCAACCGCCAGCAACAACGAAGCCGAGTCTCCGACAGCCAGCCCCTGCCGCGAGCACAGCCAGCCCGGCCTCGAGCACAGCCAGCCCCGGCCTCGAGCACAGTCAGCCCGGCCTCGAGCACAGTCAGCCCGGCCTCGAGCACAGTCAGCCCCGGCCTCGAGCACAGCCAGCCCAGCCTCGAGCACAGTCAGCCCCGGCCTCGAGCACAGTCAGCCTGGCCTCGAGCACAGTCAGCCCCGGCCTCGAGCACAGCCAGCCCCGGCCTCGAGCACAGTCAGCCCGGCCTCCAGCACAGCCAGCCCGGCCTCGAGCACAGCCAGCCCCGGCCTCGAGCACAGCCAGCCCCGGCCTCGAGCACAGCCAGCCCCGGCCTTGAGCACAGCCAGCCCCGGCCTCGAGCACAGTCAACCCGGCCATGAGCACAGTCAGCCCAGCCTCGAGCACAGTCAGCCCAGCCTCGAGCACAGCCAGCCCGGCCTCGAGCACAGCCAGCCCGGCCTCGAGCACAGTCAACCCGGCCTCGAGCACGGTCAGCCCGGCCATGAGCACAGTCAGCCCGGCCTCGAGCACAGTCAACCCGGCCTCGAGCACAGCCAGTCCCGGCCGCGAGCACAGCCAGCCCCTGCCGTGAGCACAGCCAGCCCGGCCTCGAGCACAGTCAGCCCCGGCCTCGAGCACAGTCAGCCCCGGCCTCGAGCACAGCCAGCCCCGGCCTCGAGCACAGTCAGCCCGGCCTTGAGCACAGTCAGCCCCGGCCTCGAGCACAGCCAGCCCCTGCCGCGAGCACAGTCAGCCCGGCCTCGAGCACAGCCAACCCCTGCCGTGAGCACAGCCAGCCCGGCCTCGAGCACAGCCAGCCCGGCCTCGAGCACAGCCAGCCCCCGGCCGCAAGACACAGCCAGCCCCCAGCCGTAAAGCCAGCAAGCAAGTAAGCCAGCAAAGCAGCAACAGCCAGCCCGTGAAGCCAGCAACAGCCAGCCCGTGAAGCCAGTAACAGCCAGCCCGTGAAGTGAGCAAATGCCAGCCGGGAAGCCAGCAAAGCCAGCCCGAGAGGCCGCCGAGGCTCCGGAGTTCCGGACTGTACGAATTTAATGTATTGGTCACTGTTACCAATGAATGTAAATATGTGTGCATAGCAGGTATATGGCTTTAAATGTTCTAGTTTGTCCCAGATTTAGTAGATTTCTACTAATAAACCAACATTTAATGTTAATAACATTATTATCTTGCGAGTGGGTTTTTCTGGAACGCGATCGATTGGAACATTGCATTTGCGGTGAATTTTAATGTTAATAACATTAAATGTTGGTTTATTAGTATAAATCTACTATTATAAGAATTAGTAATAGTCAGTGGGCTGGATAACCTTTTAGAGTGTAAAAGAATTGAGTCCAGTGCAGAGAACACTGTGTGAGAGAACAGAACGTACTGTACCTGAATAGCAACAGTGTAGCATGGCTACTTCAATTGTAGGAAATGTGCCCCAGTTAGATTCGGGGTATAATTTTGAGGAATGGACCAAAGTCTTAGAGGCTTGGTTCATTTCAAATGATATCACTGCAGAGGAGAAGAAGAGAGCATGGTTCCTTACAGGCTTAGGAAACAATGGTTATCACACATTACGTGCGTTGCTGCAGCCAGTAAAACGTACGAGGAACGTAAGGAGGCATTAATTGCTCAATTCTCGCCAAAACCTCCAAGGGCATCCAGAGACAAGGAGCCTGAACTAAAGAAGACATGGAGCCCATCAAGGGCATCCAGAGACAAAATTCACAACTCCAAGAGGTGCTGGAGATGTGGCGGCAGCCATGAGCCGGCAATGTGTAAATTCAGAGATGGTAGGTGCTTCAGGTGCTCGGGAACGGGTCACACCAAAAGCCAGTGTGATGCTGTTAGAGCTTATCAAAAGCAGTACAGGGCACAGGTACTGGCCAGAAGTCAAATGCAAATGTACATTGCGATCCAGAGGGCAACCCTATCGATTCAAGCTGCCTTCAGGGGTATGAAGGTACGGAGAGAGATCCGGGACAAACAGAAGGCAGCGACGGTAATACAAGCAGCATTTAGAATGCACAAAGTATACCTTCCATACAGGGCAATGAGATTGGCAGCTATAATAATACAAACCCATTATAGGGCACACCTTCAAATAAAACTGATCGAAAAACGTACGTGAAGATACGCAGCAGCATTTTGTTGCTTCAGGCTGCCTACCAAGGAATGGTTGTTTGAAAGCATTTGCGGTACATGCACAAATCTTCCAAGGTCTTACAGACTTATTATCAAATGCATAAACAGCGCCAGTATTTCAAGAAACTACGCTGGTCCGCCACTGCTGTACAGCAACGATACCGGGCTTGCCAGATAAGAGATGCCCACGTGAGACATTATAATAGTTTGAGAAAAGCAGTGGTTTGTATTCAGGCCTTCTACCGCGGGGTCAAAGCCAGAGAATTGGTAAAAACAAATCAAGGCAACACGCCATATTTATTCATTCTTAATGATGTGCATTACAAGAATACATTTCTTGACTCAAAAGGCGGCTATAGTCACTCTGCAAGCTTCATTCCACGGGTACCGATCAAGGGTATGCTACAGAGCTGTGCGACAAGCAGTCATTTCGATCCAGAGATGGTACAAAGCATGCAAAATAGGGCATTCCCAGTTTGTGCAATATCAGTCAATGAGGTATGCAACCATTACCATTCAGGCTGCCTACAAGGTGGTTAGGCAGTGGGTTAAGCAAAAGCGGGCTGCTGTAAAAGTTCAGTCAGTACTCCGTTTGATTTGGTATAGGAAAGACTTCCGCAAACTGAGTTAGACAGCAATTGTAGTGCAGTCGCACTACCTTGCTTATGAAGCAAGAAAACTATACAGAGCACAAATCAAAGCCACTGTTGTATTGCAAAGACAATATAGATCCTACTTCTTGATGAAGAACCAGAGATGTGACTTAAGAAGACAAATAGATGAACAACAGAAAATGCTTAAACGATACAAAGAACGGTTAAATAAATGTGTGATAATGAGTAAAAAGCTGCTAATAGAAAAGTCTAAACAAGAGAGGCTTGCCGGTCGAGACAAAAGTGTGCAGGACCAATTGCGACTAGGACACTTCACTACAGTCCAAAATGGAGCCTCCTTCACTGAGCAATGGACAGATGGTTATGCATTTCAGAACCTTATTAAACAACAAGAGCGGATAAATACGCAGCACGAGGAAATTGAGCGACAGAGGAAGCTGCTAGCAAAACAAAAACCTGCAGCCATGTGTCAGATGTCACCTACAAATAATGCACAGAAACAGGAAAACAAAGCAAATGGAGCAGAAAGTGAAACGTTAACTTTAGCAGAATATCATGAACAGGAAGAAATCTTTAAACTAAGATTAGGAAATTTAAAAAGGGAAGAGGCAAAGATACAGGCAGAGCAAGAGCGGTTAGAAAGAGTTCGCAATTTACACATATGGGAACGGAAAATGATAACACATAAAGCAAGGTGTAATGTATTTGGTTTAAGGAAGATGGGTGGAGTGAAAAAATGATGTGCTAAGTTTAGATATGATTATTACGGTTATAAGGATGTATTGTAAGATTACTTTAATAATGCAATTTTGCAACAATGTATTAATTATATTTTAGGTAAAGAGCATATACAGTGAAGATGAAATTGCGTTACCATCCTCCAAGTTAAAGGGGGAGGAGTGTTGTGTATGAAATATGATTAACCTATTTGATGTCTTGCGCAATGGTGCGCATGCGCAGCAGAGTCTCATCGTGGCGTTCAGAATAAATGTAGCTTGTTAGTTTACTCCCGAGTCCGAGCCTTATTTAAAGTCCGTTTCCAGCACCAAATACACAACAATGCGACATGTTGGTCAGTGTGGGCAAGTTGGGACGAAGTGCCTGTTTCCACGCTCTAAGACACTTTTTGCCTGCGTTTGGTCCATACCTCTTTAAACCCCTCCTTTCCATGTACCTGTCCAAACGTCTTTTAAAACTTGTTATAGTACCTGCCTCAACTACCTCCTCTGGCAGATCGTTCCATCCACTCATCACTCTGTGTATGAAAAAGCTTCCCCTCAGCTTCCTATCTTCCTTAAATCTATAGCTTTGCTCTTGTGAAACAGAGTACAGGTACTATGTTTACATATTCTGTTGCGCTGCTACAAGTAAGAATTTCATTGATCTATCTAGGACACATGATAATAAAACATTCTTGACTCTTGACAATATTCTGTGCTCTTTCTCCATTGATATATTTGTCAGCTTCAAAAGCCCAGAGTTGGAAGAGCACAGTTAAAACTGAGGTCTGTATGGCTGGAGGAGTTTAGAGAGACGGGAAACTGGTGAAGCCATTGAGGGCATTGAGCACAGGGATAAGAGATAACCAGGTGCTAATGAATTGGGTGATGGGTGACTAGGATTTTTGTGGGTTTGGGCACAGGTAGACCTATTGCCTAACAGAGCCAAGAGAGATCCAGGTGCGATCATGACATCGACTGCACTTGTCAGACTTTGTTACCTGGGTAGGAATGGTACATTGATTCTGATCCTTTTTCTCCAGAGATGCTGCCTGACCCACTGAGTTGCTCCAGCATACTGTGCCTATCTTTTACATATTCCAGCGACTTGGTTTCACTCAGGGCTGAATGAACTGCAAGATTAGGTTGCTGGTTTGTACCACCATAAATTTCAATTTCTCCAAGTTCGTCCTGCCTTCTTTAGTTTTGGAGATAAATTTAAAAGACACCTGGACAGATAGCCAAGAAGGCACTCTGACCCCTCTACGTCTTGAGGAGACTGAGGAAATGTGGCATGTCTCCAGTGACTTTTTACAACCATTTACAGACGCACCATAGAGAGCATAATGTTGGGGTACATCACAGCTTGGTTTGGGAACAGCTCTGCCCAAGACCGCAAAGAAATTGCAGAGTTGTAGATGTAGTCCAGTCCTTCATACAGTCCAGACTTCCCAGCATTGACTCCATCTACATTTCACGCTGCCTCGGAAAAGCAGCCAACATAATCAAAGACGTCCCATGAGATCACTCTTTTTCTCCCTGCTCCTGTTGGACAGAAGGTACAGAAGCTCGAAAGTGCAAACCACCAGACTCAGGAACAGCTTCTTCCCCTCTGTGATTGGGCTTCTGAGCGGTCCTTCCACAAACTATGGTACTGTGGGATTCGCCTCTACCCCACTGCAGACATTGGACTTTGTCTGTGGAACTAATGCATTGCAATGCTGAGAACTATATTTTGCACTCTGTATTTTCCCCTTTGCTCTACCTATTGTACTTGAGTTTGAATTGATTGTATTTAGGTATGGTGTATCTGATCTGTTTGAATAACATGCAAAACAAAGCTTTTTACTGTTTAAGTAGGAACTGCAGATGCTGGAAAATCGAAGGTAGACAAAAATGCTGAGTTCCTTCGCTCCATAGATGCTACTGCACCCGCTGAGTTTCCCCAGCATTTTTGTCTACCAAAGCTTTTTACTGCACCTTGGTACACTTGACAATACGTGAGGAGGTGTTGGAGACTCACTGTGATGGATGGTGATGTAAACTGTGTTAAGTGTGGGTCTTGTTTTTTTTTTTGTAATGTAAAATGTAGTAAATGTAATTTCGTTCAAACCTAGGTTTGAATGACAATAAATAGCATTCCATTCCATTTGCATACAGGGCAAATAGATCAACAGAGGATGCCATCTCTCGGGCTCTTCACACTGTCCTGACTCACCTGGATAGACAGGGCACGTACGTGAGGACGCTCTTCATTGACTATAGCTCTGCATTCAATACGGTTATCCCCACCAAGCTCACCACCAAACTCCACCAGCTAGGCCTCAGCTCGCCGATATGCGATTGGATCCTGAACTTTCTGACGGAGTGACCGCAGGCAGTGAGATTGGGCCCGCACCTGTCCTCCACTTTCACCCTGAGGACCGGCACACCACAGGGCTGTGTACTAAGCCTCATGCTCCCTCTTCACTCACGACTGTGTTCCTGCATTCGACACCAACACCATAATGAAGTTTGCAGACGACACAACAGTGATTGGGCTGATCACCAACGGTGATGAAACAAAATACAGAGCAGAGGTGCAGAACCTGGCGGACTGGTGTGCACGTAACAACTTGGCACTAAACACCTCCAAGACCAAGGAGCTGATTATTGACTTCAGGAGGTCCCATACTGGAGAATACGCCCCAATCTCCATCAACGGGGAAAGTGTGGAGAGTGTCCAGCTTTAAGTTTCTGGGCACTCACATTTCAGAGGACCTCACATGGTCCACCAACACCGCTGCGCTGGTCAAGAAGGCACTGTTCTTCCTGAGGACATTAAAAAAGACTGGTCTGCCCCAACAGCTGCTGACAACCTGCTACCGCTGCACCACAGAGAGCATATTAACGTATGGCATCTCTGTGTGGTATCTCAGCTGCACGGAGGCGGAGAGGAGAGCTCTTCAGCGCGTCATCCACAGAGCACAGAGGATTATTGGGACACAGCTACCAGCCTTGGAGGGCATCTACCACACACGGTGCCTCAGGAAGGCCATCAGCATCCATAAAGACTCCTCACACCCTTGTAATGGACTGTTCGATCTACTTCCCTCCGGCAGATGTTACAAGGCCTTCTACGCCCGAACCTCCAGACTCAGGTACAGCTTCATTCCCAGAGCTATAGTGGCTCTGAACCGGCCCTGCTGAGTGCCCCCCATCCCCATGGACTGTCTCCCTCAGATGGTCACGTCGCACAGACACATCTGCACTTTAATCTGTTGAACTGTTTTGACTATTTTACTGTTCTGTTTACAATCCATGTTCTTGGAATATCTAAATCCAAATTTTATTAGTTATTTATGTTATGACATAGGTTGGAAGCTGCAAACCAAATCTCGTTGCGCTTATGTGCAATGACAATAAAAGATATTATTATTATTATTATTATTATTTCCATTCCATAATAATCCTAAACACTGGATGTTATCAGGCCAGTGTGAACCAGAAGAGGGCAGCAGAGGTCCAGCAAGCTGAACCATGTTGGAAAGAACTGCAGATACTAGTTTAAACCGAAGATAGACACAAAACCCTAGAGTAACTCAGCCGTGCAGGCAGCATCTGAGAGTGCGCAGGAGCTTTGAGTCTGTAAATTTCAAGAATGTCAAATGTTCAAGAACCTGATGGTTGTGGGAAAGTAGCTGTTCCTGAAAAAAAGACAAAAAGTGCTGGAGTAACTCAGCGACTTAGGCAGCATCTCTGGAGAACAACCAATGAAACGTTGGCTTCCTATCGGGTCAGACTACAGGAGGGAGATTGAAACACTGATTAAATGGTGTCAGAACAACCATCTAGATCTCAACTTCATTGAGACAAAGGAGATGGTTGTTGATAGACACAAAACGCTGGAGTAACTCAGCAGGACAGGCAGCATCTCTGGATAGAAGGAATGGGTGACGGTTCGGTTTAGACCCTTCTTCAGATGTTTGTTTACACAGATAGACATAAAGCACAGGAGTAACTCAGCAGGTCGTAGAAACATAGAAAACTAGGTGCAGGAGTAGGCCATTCGGCCCTTCGAGCCAGCACCGCCATTCAATATGACCATGGATGATCATTTAAAATCAGTACTCCGTTCCTGCTTTTTCCCCATATCCCTAGATTCCTTTAGCCCTAAGAGCTAAATCTAACTCTCCCTAGAGCTCTTAAAGATAGCGGAGTCAAGGGATATGGGTAGAAGGCAGGAACGGGGTACTGATTGTGGATGATCAGCCATGATCACAGTGAATGGGGGTGCTGTCTCGAAGGGCCAAATGGCCTACTCTTGCACCTATTGTTTATTGTCTATTGAAACTAAGAGCTAAATCTAACTCTCTCTTGAGAGTCGGGCAACAATTGTGATGAAAAAGCGTAGGTGGTATTTCAGGTCAGGACCCTTCTTCAGATTAGGTCTCCTTTCCTGTTTTTTTGACAGATGACAGAAGTCTGAAATAGAATCAGAGTGGTCACGGTGTTGCAGCGGTAGAGTTGCTGCCTTACAATGAATGCATCGCTGGCGCCCCGGGTTCGATCCCGACTACGGGTGCTGTCTGTGCGGAGTTTGTACGTTCATTCTCCCCCTGACCTGCCTGCGTGGGTTTTCTCCGAGATCTTCGGGTTTCGTCTGTGAACTTCGGGTTTGCACTCACACTCCAAAGACGTACAGGTTTGTAGGTTAATTGGCTTGGTGTTAAGTGGGTGTAGGATAGTGTTAGTGTGCGGGCATCGCTGATCGGCACAGAACCGGTGGGCCAAAGGGCCTGTCTCCGTGCTGTATCTCTAAACTAAACTAAAGTGGGTTAGTGGGTGCAAAGTGCTCGGCTGGCTACTGGAGGGAGGAGCCGGGTGACGGCGGATGAAACTTTGAGTTCATTAGCAATGTTACAACATTTTGAAATTTAAAAAATCAAGTCTACAATTTATCCCATCAGATAAAGCATAAAAATAAGTTTAATTTGACACCTAATTCACTTTCATATCTTCAGTATTAAAAAGGTTATGGCCATTTTCATACTCGGAAATTAGCATCTTGTTTTTGCTTTTCCATTGACTTAACACAAAAGTTGTGATCAAGGACAGTCAAATGGCCATAACATTATTAAAAATTAAGAGAACTGAAAGAAATTTTCAGTTATTATAGATTGAAGCATTCTGAAATAAATATTAAACAATCTTACTTGGATGGCCTGAAATTAAAGCATATAATTAGTTAGTTACCCAATTGTAGCTAACTCCTAAATTCAATTACTAGATCTAAACATCTATCCATTTCTTAAGAAAAGATTAACATTCACACAAGAATTCACAATAAAACATGATTTTAAAATCTCATTGTCATTAATTTATAGGCCAAATGGAAGGAATTTAGTGTTTAATTGCTGTAAATTAATGGCCATTTAAATCAGCTTGCGAGTGGGTTTTTCTGGAACGTGATGGTTTGGAACGTTGCGATTGCGGTGATTTAGTCCCCATATCGGCATGAAAAACACTGCCGGTTCGGATGGGCCCCCAAGTCACCTTCTCGCAACTTAAAAATTTGAATAAAGGGATCTTAAGAAGCACTTTTTAATGTAAAAATAAACAGCCTACCTTGCCTTGTCCCCTACGTGAGATCCGTCCCGTTGTCGGCGTTTGCGGCTTTAGAGGATGATTTTTATTCTACTACAGCGAACGAATGTCGCAGCGATTTTTCGTCAGCAACTAAGCAGGCTGAACAACCTCGATTTCAATAGCCTAGAGAAAACAGCGTTTTAAACCTGCCCCCCTCTCAAAGGCGCCAAAGTCGCGCACACGGGCAGCGACAGAACTGCAGCGCCGCTGAAGGTAAGTTTTGCAACATACCTAGTTCATGTTCATGGCTTGTTCCGGTCAACACACGTTCTTCCCAGCCAGGGGATAAATAAAATATAGACACAAGGGGACAGTAGATAAACAAAATAGGTTGCGTAGGCTAATTGAATAATTTAAGCGCGATCCATCCTCTAGTGACTCAGTTACTCTCTTCTTCACACCTGGAGTCAAATGCTGGTTCCCTGCTTAAAATTTGCCTCTACTTCCTGAAAAGATTGTGGAGATTCGGTATGTCAGAGAGGGTTCTCTGAACGTCCAGGAGCGAGGAAAACCGCAAAAAGTTGTGATCACTGCCCAGTCCATCACCGGCTCTGACATCCCCACCACCCCAAGGGATTTATCGGAGTCGCTGCCTCAAAAAGGCAGCCAGCACAGGGCTCTCGCTTAACTTTTTTCCCCTGTTGCCAGCCGGGCAACCTTGGCAGCTTTTTAGGTTGCCAAATTACATTTTAGGTGGTCATTTAAGATGGCTTGCATGACGCGTGCGATAATGTGCTCGGACGAAGTGCGTAGTTACCAGTCGGAATTATACTCAATGAAGCATTCACATATTATTTCTGCTTCAAATAAAGTCACAAACTAAACATTCACCAATCAAGACATGATATATCCCACAATGACATGCAGCAAAATTATAAGACAGTATCTCAACTCTTTTTACACATTGCAATTAATGCAATTTCTATTAGTTCTTTCCACTTCCAAACAAAAATGTGGTTGAATTATTCAGCGTATGATAATAATAATAATAATACATTTTATTTATGGGCGCCTTTCAAGAGTCTCAAGGACACCTTACAAAAATTGAGCATGTATAGGAAAAACATGTAAGGGGAATGAAATAAATAGTAGAGACATGACTAGTACACAAAGTAAAGACAGAATTCAATACAAAACACAGCATGAGGCAATTAATGCACAGATGAAAAGGGACGGGGACGTGGGGCTAAGGATAGGCAGAGGTGAAGAGATGGGTCTTGAGGCGGGACTGGAAGATGGGGAGGGACACGGAATTGCGGATCAGTTGGGGGAGGGAGTTCCAGAGCCTGGGAGCTGCCCTGGAGAAGGCTCTGTCCCCAAAACTGCGGAGGTTGGACTTGTGGATGGAGAGGAGACCGGCTGATGTGGATCTGAGGGACCGTGAGGGTTGGTAGGGGGAGAGGAGGTCAGTGAGATATGTGGGGGCCAGATGGTGGAGGGCTTTGTAGGTGAGGACCAGGATTTTGTAGGTGATCCGGTGGGAGATGGGAAGCCAGTGAAGTTTTTTGAGGACTGGAGTGATGTGATGCCAGGATTTGGTGTGGGTTATGAGTCGGGCGGCTGCGTTCTGGACCAGTTGGAGTCGGTTGATGTAGGTGGAGCTGATGCCAAGGAGAAGTGAGTTGCAATAGTCCAGTCGGGAGGAGATGAAGGCATGGATGAGTCTTTCAGCAGCAGGCGGTGTGAGAGAGGGTCTGAGTTTGGCGATGTTGCGGAGATGAAAGAAGGAGGTTTTAATGACATGGCAGATGTGAGGCTCAAGGGAGAGGGTGGAATCAAAGATCACGCCAAGGTTGCGGGCCTGGGGAGATGGGGAGACAGTGGTGCCGTCGATGGTGAGAGTGGGGTTATTGATTTTGCTGAGTGTGGCTTTGGAGCCTATGAGGAGGAATTCTGTCTTATCGCTGTTGAGTTTGAGGTTTTTATAGCTGACAAACAGGAGTTGATATGGGAGAGGGGGGGGTTGTGGGGGGGTAAATCTGGGTGTGATCAGCGTAACAGTGGAAGTCCAGATTGAAGTGGCGGAGTATCTGACCAAGGGGGAGGATGTAGATGATGAAGAGGAGGGGGCCGAGTACGGAGCCTTGGGGAACGCCTTGAGTGACTGCGGCTGTAGCAGAGGTGTGGTTGTGGAGAGAGATGAAGTGGGATCTGTTGGAAAGGTAGGAACGGAGCCAGCTGAGTGCAGAGCCTTCAATGCCGAGGTCCTTGAGTCTGGTGAGCAGGATGTTATGGTTCACTGTATCGAAGGCTGCGCTCAGGTCGAGGAGGATGAGGATGTTGAGGGAACCAGTGTCAGCAGAGGTGAGGAGGTCGTTGAGGACTTTGAGGAGAGCAGTTTCTGTGCTATGGAGGGGGCGAAAGCCAGATTGGAGGGGTTCAAGTAGGTTATACGCAAGGAGGTGGGAATGAAGTTGCGACGCAACGATACGCTCCAGGGTTTTTGAAAGGAAGGGGAGGTTTGAGATTGGGCGGTAGTTAATGAGAGAGGAGGGATCAAGACCAGGTTTCTTTAAGATTGGTGTAACGGCAGCAGTTTTGAAAGCGGAGGGGACAATTCCTTGGGACAATGAGGAGTTGAAGAGATTAGTGAGGTAGGGGCAGAGAACGGGGAGGCAGGACTTCAACAGGGGAGTGGGGAGAGGGTCGAGGGAGCAGGTGGTGGGTTTGGAAGAGCTGATGAGTTTGGAGATTTCAATAGGGGTGACCAGGTCAAACTGGGAGAGGAAGCAGTGTGGAGGAGGGGTAAGGAGGTCAGTGGAGATGTTGAAAGGAGGGGCCGTGGTAGGTGGTGGAGTAGATGCTGGGGAGTCGGGTACAGGGGATAAAGATTGATAGATGGTGCTGATTTTATCAGCGAAAAAGTGGAGGAATGAGTTGCAGAGATCCGGAGTAGAGGTAGGGAGAGTGTTGGCTCGAGGCTTGAGGAGGTTGCCCACTGTGGAGAAGAGGGTTCTGTGGTTTAGGCAGGGATCGGTGAATATGGAGGAGAGGTAGGCAGATTTTGCAGCAATGAGGGCATCTTTGTAGTCAGTGAGGTGGAGTTTGTAAGCTTCAAGGTGGACTGTGAGAGATGATTTCTTTATAAGTCGTTCGAGTTGGCGACCAGTCTGTTTCAGTTTACGAAGTGCAGGTGTGTACCAGGGTGAGGATGTGTTGAAAGTTACGGTTCTTGTTTTGAGGGGGGCCAGAGTGTTGAGGGAGGTAGACAAGGTGGAGTTGAGATGGTTTGTGAGATCATCAGGTGAGATGGGGGTTGAGTCCAGGGGGAGAGTGGTGGAGAGCAGGTCAGAGAGATGGAGGGGATCAATGGATTTTAGATTACGGATATGATCAACTTGTGTCAATAAATCCTGGACCATGGTAACATATATACGTACGTATAGTTGTGAATGTTGCTCATTAAATAACTACAGTACTGATATTCCATATTAAGAGCATTGATTTGCCGTTAAAATGAATTATGTAATAACGTGTCAACGGTAGCAGCGACAATTGAACACTGCGGTTTTAATGTTTCACGTGTTCACAATATAATGAATCCATCTTTATGGATTAAAACAAATAATAACATTGGGAATTAAAACATATTTGATTGCATTCCGTTATCAAACATAGTCAATGTTCGCTCTGAAGACATTTCCAGGACAATAGGGTCATTGAGGGAGGTGTGTGTGAATCAGTAGGGGGGGGATAGATGGCGGGGGGGGGGAGGGGGGTTAGAAGGCAGTCGGTGCAGAATGGATGGATTGAGGCAGGTGAATTAGTACATGTTGGTTGGAGTAGGTAAAATTGTGAGGGGACAGCACGGGGGATGTCAGTGGTGTTGAATGGGGGGGTTCAGTACGGGATGGATCAGGTAGACAAAAGTGCTTGAGAAACTTAGCGGGTGAGGCAGCATCTATGGAGAGAAGGAAATAGGCAACGTTTCGGGTCGAGACCCTTCTTCAGACTGTTCCCCCCATTCTTCTTGAATGGGAGGATCAGTACAGGATGGATGGGGGGTGAGATCAGCACAGGATGAATGGGGGGGGGTCAGTACAGTGTGGATCGGAGGGTCTGTGCAGAATGAATGGGGGATCACTACAGGATGAATGAGGAGAAGGTGCAGGGTAAATGGAGGGTGGGTCAGTACGGGATGAATGCGTGGATTAGTACAGGATGGATGGGGGATCAGTACAGGATGGATGGGGAGAAGTGCAGGATGGATGGGAAAGGGGTAAGTATAGGATGAATTGGGGAACCAGTGCATGATGCATGGGGGGGAGGGGGTGGCAGGAGAATCAATGTGAGGTGGATAGGGTGATCAGCGCAGGATGCATAGACTGGGGGGGGGGGGATGGGAAGGGGAGCACAGGGGATGTCAGTGAGGACTGAATAGATGCGGGAATGGGGATCAGTGCTGGATGTTGAGGAGGGGTCCCAGGATAAGGGGGGGGGTTGGATGGAGGGAGCATACCAGAGAGAGAGAGAGAGAGAGAGAGAGAGAGAGAGAAGGGGGGCGAGGTGGGGAGGAAGGAAGGTCAGCGCTCCTCGGACAACATCGCCCCGCTGCCTTGGCCATTGGGAACTCCTCGCCACCGCCTCCCTCCTCCGCCAGCCAACAGCAAGGTGCGGGGCCGAGCGGTGCAGCTCAAAGATCCTCCCGCAAGCCGAGGCCTCCCCCTCCCTCCCGGCCTCGGCGTGCGGGAGTGTTTGTTTTGAAAGTGCGCCGTTAGCGGCAAAGATCCTATAGCTATAAGATCTTTGGTTAGCGGGTTTGCAAGCAGCGGGCCTTATCAGGGCGGGCGGGTTGCGGGAGGAGGAGGAGATGGAGCCGCTGTCGCTCGCTTTTCAGCGCCCGTCATTCGCTGCGACCCTTCCTCACCCCGCACCTAGACCTAGTATCTTTCCCACGCAATACAGCCGTCACCGCCGACACAAAACGTCGCGTTCCTTTTGTCCAGAGATGCTGCCTGACCCGCGGAGTTACTCCACTGGTTGCAAAGCCGGGCAAAATTACTCGGTGTTTAGTTGCCCGGCGGCGCTTTGAGTGGTCAATGGCACCCGGGCAACCGTTAATTTCGAGTTCTGTCAGCATCATCAAGGACTCATGTTCACCTTTCTGAAGGATTTTCTGACGTCGGCCTCTGTGACTGTGACTGAAATACCATCACAGCGAATGGGGGTTCGGGAACGCACATCAGTGTTCTCCCTATCAAAGCGTGCGTAAAACATATTGAGCTCGTCAGGGAGTGATGCTTCGCTGGCATTTGAGCTGCCTCCTGGTTTCGCCTTGTAGGAAGTGATGGCATTCAGGCCCCGCCACAGTTGCCGAACATCCGTCTCATCCTCCAGCTTGGAGCAGAAGTCCCTTTTGGCCTTTTTGATGGCCTTACCAAGGTCATAGAAACATAGAAATTAGGTGCAGGAGTAGGCCATTCGGCCCTTCGAGCCTGCACCGCTATTCAATATGATCATGGTCGTATCTGGACTTCTTGTAGACCTCTGTATCTCCAGATCTGAATGTGTGGGATCTGGTCTTCAGAAGAGTGCGGATCTCATAGTTCATCCAAGGCTTCTGGTTAGGAAACACTCGGAAGGTTTTTGTAGGGATGCAGTCCTCCCCACATTTCTTTATGAAATCTGTAACAACTGTGGTGTATTCATTCAGGTCCGTTGCCGAGTCCCTGAACATTGCCCAGTCTACAGACGCCAAACAGTCCTGTTGTTCCTCTGCCCGCCCCCCCCCCCCCCCCCCCCCCCCCCCCCCCCCCCCCCCCACCCCCCCCCTAGCTCTGTACAGTCCTCACCACTGGGGGTGCGCTCTTCAATTGCTGCCTGTAGGCAGGAAGAAGCAGCACCGCAGTATGGTCAGATTTACCAAAGTGAGGACGAGGGATAGAGCGATAGGCATCCTTGATGGTCGTGTAGCAGTGGTCGAGGGTGTTTGATCCTCTGGTGCAGCAGGAGACATGTTGGTGGAAATTTGGGAGCGATTCCTTAAGGTTGGCTTTGTTAAAATCCCCAGCTATGGTGGTAAATGCCTCGGGGTAAGCAGCCTGGTGCTTATTGACCACGGCGTGCAACTCCCCCAGTGCCAGATGGACATCAGCCTGGGGAGGGATGTAGACCATGGTCAGGATGATGGAGGTGAATTCCCTCGGTAGGTAGAATGGACGGCACTTCACAGCCAGGTGTTCCAGGTGTGGAGAGCAGGAGTTGGATAGGACTGCCACGTCTGAGCACCACGCAGAGTTGACCATGAGACAGATGCCCCCTCCTCTCCCTTTCCCAGATGCCAGTGTACGGTCCATGCGATGGATGGAGAAACCTTCAGGCTGGACTGCTGAGTCTGGGGAGCTGGGGGTGAGCCATGTCTCTGTGAAACAGAACGCAGAGCATTCCCTCAGCTCCCGTTGATAAAGCAGCCTTGCCCTTATGTCCTCCAATTTATTTTCAAGGGACTGTACGTTGGCCAGTAGGATGGTCGGGAGAGGGGGTTGAGGTCCCCTGCGCTTCAGTCTGACCTGAAGTCCTGCCCGTCGGCCACGTTTCCGGGCACAATGGAGACCTCTCCGTTGTTTCCAGGTACATGCTGTTTCTGCGAACCTGCGCTGGAACGGGCACTATTTATGTTTGTTTTTATGTGTATGTGTGTGTGTATAAATAAATATTCATGGTAGACAAAAATGCTGGAGAAACTCAGCGGGTGAGGTAGCATCAATGGAGCGAAGGAATAGGTGACGTTTCGGGTCGAGTCCCTCCTTCAGACCTTCGCTCCATAGATGCTGAATTCTTTATATTATATCATATATATCATATATATATATATATCATATATTCCTAATATATATTCCTTCGCTCCATGGATGCTGCCTCAGCCGCTGAGTTTCTCCAGCATTTTTACCTTCGATTTTTCCAGCATCTGCAGTTCTTTCTTATAAATATTTATGCGTATGTTTATATATATATATATACATACACACACACACACACACACGTTTTTTCTCGATTATTATATTGTTTACAGTGTAGCGGCACCTAGTTTTCGCGGGCTTTCTATAAAACCATTCATTCGAGCTCCACGCACTTTGAGTGAGCATCGTTTATTTTGGCTGTCAATATCGACTCGGGTAATCACTTTATTTTCGTTTAAAAAAATAAAGAACTTTGTTGTACCCGACTGTCTCGACTCGCCAAACTGGTGACCCCGTTAGTCTGATCGGTTCTCGGACTCTCAACATACAAGCCGCCGCCATCCCCGACGTCCAGCTTTCTCAGCAAAACGCCGTGGGCTGGAAACTGCCCATTTTCTGGGCAGAGCAGCCTCAAATGTGGTTCGCCCACATAGAGGCACAGTTCCACCTTCGAAATATCGTTAAAGGTTAAATGGTCAGCTCGACATAGACTACAAGACCTACACCAAACTCAAACCAATTAGGAGCAGACGAGGGCATTCGATCCAATTTGTGATCCCAGCTACAAAGACAGATGTATACAGCAATTTGTTCTTCCCCCGCACAATTAAAGCATGGAATAATCTCCACCCAACTATAGTTACCCAACCAGATGCAACTAAATTTAAAGTAGCTCTTTCTTCCCAATAACCCTTTCTGGCTTAAGCCCTCCCTTCACCACCTCCAGTTTAAATTCCATTTGGAATATTTTGGAGGACCAAGAAACCAAGATTAGAAACTCCAAAATGAAACCAAGAAACCCGCCGGCCATCGGTAAATACGAGGGCCCCAAGGCCCTACTGCTCCGTACCTTCGGGCTCAGCTGCCGAGATTGCGCCGCCCGCCTGCTCCACATGCTCGCATTGAAGGACGGCCATCGACCCTGCCTGCTTTTTGAGCAGGCAATACTAGAGCAAATGCCCGACGACATCCGCCTGCTGCTCGCCGGGTCGGACTTCACAGATCCTAAGCAGCTCGCCGAGCGGGCCGACGAATTGTGGCTCGCGAAACAGCGGGACGGCGGATCCATCAACCGAGTGTCCGCACCCGTACGCCAGCAGCCCCGCAGAGATGCCCAACCCTCTGCTGCCATTGCCGCGCCGCAGCCGCACGCTGGAGACCGGGGTAATCGCCAGTGATGTTACTACCACCCACGCTGGGGTACTGAGGCCCGCTGGTGCCGCCCCCCCCTGCACGTTTGCGGGAAACGACTCGCCGATCGTCAGTAGGGGCTATCGCGATCGACCAAAACAACCGCCTTTACGGACTTCGTTTCCTGGTCGACTCAGGGACCATCGTCAGCATCCTTCCCCCGACTGGGTAGGACACCCGTGCTGGTAAGCGAGGTCCTGATTGCCGTCAACCAGAGTGCTATCGGAACCTATGGCACGTGGACCCTATCCCACAACTTCGACTCCCGCCCATACGACTGGACCTTTACCTTTGCGGACGTGGTGCAGACGCTCCTGGGCGCCGATTTCCTTCGGGCCTTTTCGCTCATGGTGGACGTACGGGGCGGGCGCTTCGATCCACCGGCGGGCCACAGCCCTACGACCCCGTGACCCACGGAATCCCCCAGCCCGCAGCTGAATGCGGTGGCTGAGGTCGAAGGCTCGTATGCCTCCCTGCTCGCGGAGTTCCCAGAGCTACTCAACCACCCGTTTCCACGCGGTGACCCTCAAGCACATGGTAGTACACCATTTCCCCATCACGGGACCGCCATTACAAGCTCGGGCACGCCGGCTCCCACTCGACAAGCTGCGCATCGCCAAGGAAGAGTTCAAACTGATGGAGGACATGGGGGTCGTACGGCGCTCGGATAGGCCATGGGCATCCCCATTACACATGGTCCCTAAAACATCTCGGGGGTGGAGACCATGCGGGGATTATAGGCGCCTGAACGCCGTTACGACCGCGGACCACTATCCTGTCCCACACATCCAGGACTTCTCAGCTCATCTGGAAGGCGCTACCTTTTTTTCGAAGGTGGACCTGGCCCGCGGTTATCATCAGATCCCTGTATCTGTATCAGGACCACAGACCCGTAGTCAATCCCGCCAAATGCCAGTTTGGCATCCGCACAATTTCATTCCTGGGGCACCATGTTACCTCGCAGGGCACCACCCCATTAACATCCACTCACTGTAAAAGGGCTGCAGGAGTTTGTCGGCATGGTTAACTTCTATCATCGTTTCGTGCCTGCGGCGGCCAGGATCATGCGCCCCCTGTTTCAGTGCCTTGCTGGTAAGCCACGGGACCTCGTGCGGTCCACCGAGGCTGAGGCCGCGTTCGACGGCGCGAAAGCCACCGTGCAGGTATACCCGCGGGCCACAGCCTCGACTGCTCTCATGGTGGGCACCTCCATTACGGCCGTGGGTGGGGCGGCTCATTGACGGCCGCTGGCAGCCGCTTGCCTTTCTCAGCCGTCAGCTGAGACCCCCCAAGCGCAACTACCGCGCGTTCGACCAGGAGCTCCTCACCCTGTACCTGGCCATCGTCACTTTAGATACTTCCTGGAGGGCAGGCCGTTCATGGCCTTTACTGACCACAAGCCCTTAACGTTCGCCTTGGCCAAGGTGTCAGACCCCTGGTCTGCTCGACAGCTGCGACACCTGGCGTTTGAGTCAGAGTTCACGACGGACGTACAGCACGTGGCCGGGAAGTTCAACACGGTTGCCAACACCCTGTGCCGCCCGGCCCTGCCGGCTGTGGCAGCCGTGGACCTTGGTGTGGATTACATAGAAACATAGCAAATAGGTGCAGGAGGAGGCCATTCGGCCCTTCGAGCCAGCACCGCCATTCATTGTGATCATGGCTGATCGTCCCCTATCAATAACCCATAGAAACATTACGTGGAGTTTGCTGCAGCACAGCGCTCGGACGACGGGATGGATGCTACAGGACGGCTGCTTCAGGGTTGCAGTTGGCCGACGTTCCGTTCGGTCCCACGGGAGCGTTGGTACTGTGCGATGTTTCCACCGGGAGGCCACGCCCCATTGTTCCCGCGGATTTTAGACGCCATCCATGGCCTGGCCCACCCTTCAATCCGGGCGACTTCCGCGCTGGTGGTGGACAAATTTGTCTGGCAGGGCCTCCGCAAGCAGGTCGCGGCTTGGGCTAGAACCTGCATCCCCTGCCAGACATCCAAGGTTCAGCATCATGTACGGGTCCCAGTGCAAGACTTTGTGGTTCCCTCGGGCCGTTTCCAACACATCCATGTGGATTTAGTGTGTCTGTTACCGCCGTCCCGCGGCGCCACGCATTTCCTCACGGTCGTGGATCGGTTTCCGAGGTGGCCTGAGGCTATTCCGCTGTCGGACACCTCCGCTGCCTCTTGTTCCTGGGCTCTTGCGGTCCATTGGATTGCTAGGTTCGGGGTTCTGGCAAACATTTCCATCGACCGGGGGGCTCAGTTTATGTCTTCATTGTGGGCTTCGCTGGCGAAATTATACGGGGCGCAGTTGCACCACGCCACCGCCTATCACCTCCAGACCAACGGGTTAGTGGAACGATTCCACCGCCACCTGGAATCGGCACTGAAGGCGCGGCTCACGGGTCCGGACTGGGTCGACCAGTTGCTTTGGGTGCTGTTAGGCATCCACACGGCCCCTAAAGCGGACTTGAATACATCGTCCGCCGAGTTGGTATATGGCTCGTCTTTGCGGGTGCCCGGGGATTTCCTCCCTGCGGTTCGAGGGCAGCTGGAGTCGGCGGTTTTGGTGTGTCTCCGGGAGAGAGTGGGCGGCCTGGCCCCTGTTCACACCTCGCGACATGGGACTGCCCCATTGCACGTGCCGCAGGACCTTAAGAACTTCCATTTTCCAGCATCTGCAGTTCCTTCTTAAACATTTTGTCTACTCCACTGCGAAATCTATGCCTACTTTGAAGAAGTTCTCCTCCTCCCTCCGAAGATAGTTTCACGACCTCCTCTCTCACTGCCCCCCCGGCATCGTGACTTTCCTGTCGGGGGCAGAGAGGAGATCGCCTCCGTCGCTCTACTTAAGCCGGCCCATCTGGATGTCGACAGCCTCGTGGTGGTGCAGCCTCGGCGTAGGAGCCGTCCACTGGCCGGTGCGGTCGCACCTGTTGTGCCTGTTCCCCCTCACCTGTTGTTTCTGTTCCTCCTGGACCGTTACTGCTCTGTTTTGCCAGCCCCACTTGTATCACCCGCCCCGTCCGTTGTAACCACGCGTTGCGGTCGCCGTGTCCAGCCTCTCGCTCTGTTCCGTACCTCGGCTTCTGGGGGGTGGGGTCCTGTAGCGGCACCTAGTGGTGGCCCTGGTAATGTCCAACCCTCGCAATTGTCTGGCGTGGTCACGTGTGCGGGAGAGCGTTTTCGCGGGCTTTCTGTAAAACCATTCATTCGAGCTCCACGCGGTTTGAGTGAGCATCGTTTATGTTGGTTGTCTTTATTTCGTTTAAAGAATTTTGTTGCACCCGACTGTCTCGACTCGCCAAAACAGAGTACTATGTTTACAATTCTCTGTGTGCTGTTGCAATTACAATTGCTGTTACAATTCTGTTGTGCTCTCTCCTCTCCTCTACTCTCTCTACACCAACGACTGCACCTCCACAGACACCTCTGTCAAGCTTCTCAAGTTTGCGGACGATACAACCCTGATTGGACTGATCCGGGATGGGGAGGAATCTGCATAGAGACAGGAAGTGTCACAGCTGGCGTCCTGGTGCCGTAGCAACAACCTAGAGCACAATGCTCTTAAGACAGTGGATTTAATTGTAGACTTTAGGAGAGCTCCCCCTCCCCTCACCCCACTCACCATCAACAACACCACAGTCACATCTGTGGAGTCTTTTAAGTTCCTGGGAACCATCATCTCCAAGGACCTTAAGTGGGGGGCGACCATCGACTCCACAGTCAAAAAAGCACAACAGAGGATGTACTTCCTCCGGCAGCTGAGGAAGCACAATCTGCTACAGGCAATGATGGTCCAATTCTATACGACCATCGTAGAGTCTGTCGTCACCTTCTTCATCATGGTCTGGTTTAGCTCAGCCACCAAACACGACACCTGGAGGCTGCAGCGAATCGTCCGATCAGCAGAGAAGGTTATTGGCTGCTACCTTCCCTCCATTGATGAACTGTACACTGCAAGGGCCAGGAAGCGAGCGGGCAAGATCATCTCTGGCCCCTCTCACCCAGGCCACAAACTCTTTGAATCACTTCCCTCTGGAAGGCGACTCCAGGCTGTCAAAGCTGCCACAGCCAGACTTAAAAACAGTTTTTATCCATGAGTAGTAGCTCTACTCAACAGCCAAAAATCTGTAGCCTCCCTTTGATCTGGTATTTTGTTGGTTCACATGTTTGAACAATGGTGTTTTATCATTAATGTTTTATTATTATTAATGTTTAGTGTTTTATGAGTCATTCGTAATTGTTACTATGTCATGTAATTACTTGTGGGCGGAGCACCAAGGCAAATTCCTTGTATGTGAATACTTGGCCAATAAACTTACTTACTTACTGCTGCAAGTAAGAATGTCATTGTTCTATCTGGGACAAAGATCTTTGATCTGGGAGATATGGCAAGAAAACACTCTTGACCAAAGATCATGTCATACTACGCTTTTTTCGCAGAGTGGCGCATCTTGCTCTGCTCTATAATATTTGCTCTTGACCTGAGCCTTGCGTGCTGACGTCGGGCGGGACGTGGGGCATTGCGTGTTGATGTTGGGCGTGGAGAAGTCGGTTGATGATTTGCAATGTACGTTGGCCGTGCGTGGTGACGCTGGGCGGGGTCTGGGCCGTGCGTGATGACGATAGGCGGGGCCTGTGCCGTGCGTGGTGATGCTGGGCGGGATCTGGGCCGTGCGCCGTGACGCTGGGCGGGGCCTGGGCCGTGCGTGGTGACGTTGGGCGGGGTCTGGGCCGTACGTGGTGACGTTGGGCGGGGTCTGGGCCGTGCGTGATGACGCTAGGCGGGGCCTGGGCCGTGCGTGATGACGTTGGGCGGGGTCTGGGCTGTGCGTGGTGCCGTTGGGCGGGGTCTGGGCCGTGGCGTGGTGACGTTGGGCGGGGCCTGGGCCTGTGCGTGGTGACGTTGGGCGGGGTCTGGGCCGTGCGTGGTGACGTTGGGCGGGGTCTGGGCCTGTGCGTGGTGACGTTGGGCGGGTCTGAGCCGTGCGTGGTGACGCCGGGTTGTTGTAGGGACGGTTGTAAACGCTGCTCTAATATTAATCATGCTGGAGCCGGCGGCTGAGGAGAGCGGCGCTCGGGATGGATCCGCTCCCCGCCGTCCTTGTTGAACCTCACACGCGCTGAGGCGAAGATGGCAGAGAGGTCGGTTGATGATTTGCAATGTGCGAATAGTGCAACTTATTATTATCTTTAATTACACTGCAGTGGCGATTTAATGTTTTGTCTTGAGTTATTGCTGCGAGTGATTTTCTCCCCCATTGAGCCTGCGGGGTGGGATGGTGATGTGAGCGACGGTGTGTGGCCGTGGGCAGCGGGGGGGGGAGGGAGGGAGGAGGAGGAGGAGGAGGAGGCGGCGGGGGGGGAGGTAGAAGAAGAAGAAGAAGAGGAGGCGGCGGCGCCGGGGCTCGAGAGCCGGTGGAGGCGGCGGCCAGTGCGCCTGCGCAGCTCCCGCAGCCTTCCCTCCTCCCCACCGCGCCTGCGCGGCTCCCGGACAGGTGCAGCGGCGTGCGCATGCGCCCCTCCGCCGCCGCCGCCGCCGCCGTGACCGGTGCAGGAAAAGCATTAACTCGTTAAAGCCCCGTTGCTTGCCATGCACCTCCACCTGAGCCAGAGAATCCTTTGACACGGCTCACTCAGCTGCATTTTACAAACTGTATTTTATAACGAAGATGGACACAAAATGTTGGAGTAAATCAGCGGGACTGGCAGCATCTCTGGATAGAAGGAATGAGCGAAGGATCTCTCCAGAGATGCTGCCTGTCCCGCTGAGTTACTCCAGTAATTTATGTCTATCTACGTTGTACGCCAGCATCTGCAGTTCCTTCCTATACATTTTGTAGCCGTGGCTTCAGCAGTGGTTTGGATGAACCCTCCGGTTGCAGCATGGTGGTTGTTGATAATCTAACCGATTCTTCCGTCCATTAGTATTTCTGTAGACCAAGACACGAGGGGCGGGGACTGCCTGATGGAGAGTGTGCCTGATAGCAAGTCTGCATGTCCTTTAAATAACCACCAATTCCATTTTAGGACTAGTAGCTGTTCCAGCAGTGATTTGACAAGTTAAACAAACCAGTTCCACCGTCCTTAGTTTGCAGCAAACCTAGACACGAGGGGCGGGGACTGATGAGGGAGAGTGTGGCTGATAGTAAGTCTGCGTTTCCTTTGAATAAGCATCAGTTACATTTTAGGACGAATAGCTCTTGTTTCAACAGTGATTTGGGTCATGGAATTAGAAGAACCACCCCAGTTGCAGCATGGTGCATCCATAACGGTGTTGATAAACTGTTCAGTTCCTCCCATTAGTTTATAGTGGACCCAGGCATAAGGGGTGTGGACTGGTGAGGGTCAGAGTGAGGATCATGACCACCAAGGTAATTTATTCCTCTCGAATGTGGTTCATTTTTAACATGTCCTGCCTCATATTATTTGTGTAAAAAAAATGCAACTATATATAATTTGCATTTGAGTGAATGCCACCATCTTCTGAAGGAGCATTAAACAAATCTGAGCTCTTGCTAAGTGAAATACTGCTATCAGTTTTGAAATATGAACTATGCCCCCTCCATCCTATCATCCTCTGGTTTCTACCGGTTGATCCTCTTAAGAATCTAAAACAGCAATCATATCACATTGTAACCTCTCTTCCATGCAGAACATGATCAGTTTACATAATCAGTCCTGCATAAATATCACAGCCTTCCAGAAGAATACATACAGACGCGCACACACACACACTCTATCCCTACTATAATGTTGTATGAAACCTATTGAACAAAACCTCTTGCTTTTGTATTTTGTATCTGGATACACAAAACCTAAGATTCATTTCATGTAAATGATGCCATTGTTTGAATGTTAAGCATGTTTATTAGAACTGTAATCTCAGGTTGTAACACTTCATGCTTACCCATTTTGTAATTTGCCATAAGACAGAGGTAGAGAAATATTGCCCTTAGCAAATAGCATTGGTATTCTGCCTGATGGTGTCACTCAGACATCCCAAAGTGCATCACAAACAGTACAGAACAATGACTTATTATATCGGCAAACATGGAAAACACTGTTCAGAATGCTAGTCAGAGGAATGATCTATTGAACGGAATAATTGTGTATGCAGAAATAGACAACATATTTTGAAGCAATATCTTGTTTGCAAGACTCGGTTTCTGTACGCTTCTACCTATCCTCTCCTAATTTTTACCTGCTACACAGCATCAGTGGGAAGATGGCTGACCTGCTCTCCTTCACCCACCAACTTTATAATTTATTTAAACCCAATTTGATTTTAAAGCTGTCATGTCAAAAAAAGGCTTTGTCTTTCTGAGAAAAGAAATGCTTATTGTTCATGCACCCACGGTTGGGATCAAATGACGCAACCTGTGGTGATAATCTTTGAACACTCACTAGATGCCTTTGGTACAAATCTGTTCTTGGTACAATGAAGATAGACACAAAATGCTGGAGGAACTCAGTGGGACAGGCAGTTTTTCGAACTCTCATTTAGTTACCTGATCCTACACTGCCAAAGAGCATCCTTAACATCTGATCAACTTCTTTCTATTCCAGAGAGAATTATTTAATTTACTACAGTAAGAATTTTTCTGAATTAATTTTTCATTTTGTGAATTATTATTGCACCATTGTCTTCTGAGGAGATGCACATTGAAACCTCAGTTAAAATTTGCTCGGGACTCTTCCTGGGTGGAAGAGTAATTAAAACAGTGGGTCGTCAGGATATGCCAGTATGCCATATTTGAAGTAATTTATAATTGCACTTTTTCCTTGTGCATTTTTATTTGTGGATGGGTTTATTGCTGTTTCCTTAATCTCTGTCCTGTTTTTTGTTGTTTTTTCTCCTCCAATGCTTTTATGCTTTAATCCATTTTGTTGGACGATCTTAATCTCATTTGAGCAAGTGCATTAAACAATTAATTTACAGAGGATTACTGAGGAGAATTTGCATACACTGTATTGTGCCTCGTATTACAGATCGAGACCTTTCTTCAGACTGTTTGTAGGGGAGAGAAGAAAGTGGAAAAGGGGAGAGGCAGGACAAAGTGTGGCAGGTCAATATTTATTACCTGGGGGGAGTTTGATAGGCAAATGCCTATGGACAATCTTCAATATTACTAACTTTCTTGAAGCTAATATGATGCAAGATTACAGTTAAATGACAACAAAATGTTCAGCATCCTTTGTAATATTCCTTTTGTTTGGTCATCTGAAAATTGTTAACAGTGTTAACTCGTAAGCCTATTACTACCTTTCCTGGCATTCCCTCCATTTGATAAATGATCGAAAAGTTATTTGTGGAGTCACACTGGCGCAGCTGGTAGAGCCGCTGACTCACTGTGTCAGAGACCCGGGAACGTTCGTGACCTCTGGTGCTGTCTATACAGAGTTTTTACATGTTCTCCCTGTGACTGTGTGGGCTTCCTCTGGATGCTTCGGTTTCCTCCCACATCCCAAAGACATGTGGGGTTGTAGGTTAATTGACCTCTGTAAATTGCGCCTGGTCTATAGGGAGTGGATGCGAAAGTGTGATAACATCCAACTAGTATGAACAATATCACCTACAACTTCTCCTGGGCCATCCATATTGAAGCAACGACCAATAAAACATACCAACACCTCTACTTTCCTTCGAAGGCTTAGGAAGTTTGGCATGTCCCCTACAACTCTCACCAACTTCTACAGATGTACCATAGAAAGCATTTTATCAGGATGCATCACAACTCGATTTGGGAACCGGTCCATCCAAGACCGCAAGAAATTGCAGCAAATTGTGGACGCAGCCCAGACCATCGCACAAACCAACCTCCCATATATTGACTCCATGTATACCTCAGCAAGGCCAACAGCATAATCAAGGACAAGTCGCACCCTGGCCACTCCCTCTTCTCCCCTCTCCCATCAGGCAAAAGGTGTAGAAACGCACACCTCCAGATTCAGGGACAGTTTCTTCACAGCTGTTATCAGGCAACTGAATCATCCTATCACAACCAGGGAGCAGTCCTGAACTACTATCTACCTCGGTGGTGACCCTCGGACTATCCTTGATCGGACTTTGCTGGCTTTTCCTTGCACTAAACTTTATTCCCATATCATGTCTCTATACACTGTAAATGGCTTGATTGTAATCATGTCTCTCAGCTGACTGGATAGCACGCAACAAAAGCTTTTCACTGTACCTCGGTGCACGTGACAATAAATTAAACTGTAAACGATAACAGGTGTTCGATGGTCGGTGTGGGCTGAAGGGCTTGTTTCCATGCTATCTCTAAACTAAGCTTTAGAGCAGGAAAATACACCCTTTAAAGAGCAGAATGATAATAACATTGCACTGCAGTTGGTTCCAGTAGAATCTGTCAAGTCAAGAGAGTTTATTGTCATGTGTCCCAGATAGGACAATGAAATTCTTGCTTGCTGCAGCACAACAGAATATTGTAAGCATAAATACAGAACAGTTCAGTGTGTCTATATAGCATAGACCATGTATATATATATACACACATAAATAAACAGATAAAGTGCAATAGGCTGTTATAGTTAAGAGTTTGTTTGACGGCGAGTTTAATAGCCTGATGGCTGTGGGGAAGAAGCTGTTCCTGAACCTGGATGTACCGGATTTCAGGCTCCTGTACCTTCTACCTGATGGCATTGGAGAGATGAGTGTGTGGCCAGGATGATGTGGGTTCTTGATGATGTTGGCAGCCTTTTTGAGGCAGCGACTGCGATAGATCCCTTCGATGGTGGGGAGGTCAGAGCCGATGATGGACCGGGCAGTGTTTACAGCTTTCTGCATTCTTTTCTGGTTTGGCTTAGCAGCAATCACAAAGGACAGGAGGGGAACGGTGTGAATGGGTTGTGCTGGCAGAATTTCGGACTGGCGACAGGGCCCTGAGACTGGATTTTAAAATTTTCGATTATTTATGGTCATTCACAGATTTTTCTGCCCTGACGTGAATCTAATTGAGAAACCTGGCATCTTATTGGGTGTGGGGGAGGTAGGTGTTGGAGGTGGTTGAAATATTCCTGCTCCAATTGGCCCATCAGGCACCTACTGTGAACCTGAACCTTTATCATTTCTCTGTCCACTTCCCCAGGAGTTGGAATTTCTGCACATCAATTCTACAATAACTGGTTAAACTAGAGGCTGCCAACCTAACTGGACAACCTACTTGGAGGTAGATATATCCCTTGATTGCCTTTCCTTCATAGGGATTATATTTTAGCTTCCTGTAAAAAGTACAGAAATGCAAGCCCAAACAGAAGCTCATTTAAGGTAATGGTGAACATCACAGTGCTATAGGTCCAGAGACAATATCTGCAAAGAGGTAGAAGGGAGTCGGACTGTACTCGAGCTTATGGAAAGAACATTCAGAAGCTTTCCCCTCTGTTATTTTATCAGACTTCTAAACGGTCCTTCCATTAGCTAAGGTCCTGTCCCATTCACCTCTACTCCTTTGCGGACATTGTGGACTTTGTCTATGGAACTGGTGCGCTACAACGATGAGAATTATATGCTGCACTTTGCTCTACATATTGTACTTGAGTTTGACGATTTTTTTATATGTACAGTATTATCTGATTCGGTTGGATAGCATGCAAAACAAAGCTTTTCATTGTACCTCGGTACACGTGACAATCATAAACCTGAACATCCAAGTCATTCTGTATGGTTTGATGGATAGAAAGTGTCACAAAAGAAGCAGGTGACATTTTGGGTTTATCCACGAGAGCACTGGATGTACAAAATAATTGTATTATGTAGAATGAGTAAAAGGTCCCCAGACAAAATAAATAACTTGAATATCCACAGTGCCTTTCAGAACCTTGGGATTCTTCAATTTGCTTTCTAGCTCGTAAAGTAGTTTTGAAATACAACGCTAGTTACATAAATAACCCAGATCTTGCCATGTTGGTTTAAGTATTGTAGCCAGGGCAAAATTCTCACACAAATTCTCACAGCTGGTAGGCTGCTGTCTCACAGGGTGGGAGACCCAGTTCGATCCTGTCCTTGGGTGCTATCTGTGTGTGGAGTTTGCACGCTCTCCCTGTGACCATGTGGATTTCCTCCCATATCCTAAAGATGTGCAGTTTTGTAAGTGAATTGGTTCTGTGAATTGCTCCCTAGTGTGGGAGTGGATGAGAAAGTGGGATAAAGTAGACCTAGTGAGAACTGATGGTCAGCTTGGACATGGTGGGTCAAACGGTCTGTTTTCATGCTGCCTTTCTGAACTAAATGATGTCACAGCACCTCCTGAGAGGAAATGTGTTGGAAGGAACTACAGATGCTGGTTTAAAATGAAGATAGACACAAAAAGCTGGAGTAACTCAGCGGGTCAGGCAGCATCTCTGGAGAGCAGGAATGGGTGACGTTTTGGGATGAGACCCTTCTTCAGACTGGTCTCGACCCAAAACGTCACCCATTCCTTCTCTTCAGAGCTGCTGCCTGTCCCTCTGAGTAACTCCAGCTTTTTGTGTCTATTTCCTGAGAGGAAGCTGGGTTCTTGATTTAACATCTGTACATGCAACCTAGAGCATAGAATTGTGATTCGTAAGGGCCACAGCTAAGCCAAGACTAACATTCGCAGTTCAAGCACTCTGCATGAAGCAGAACACACATTAAAGGAAGGATGTTAGAGCCAGGAAAGGAATGCTGCAAAGGTTTGCAAGAATCTGCATGTGGTCATGAAGAAATGCTGACAGCATCAGTCAGATTTTTTGTTGGAATGTACAATCAAAGATAATTGAAGTTTTTAAGATTTTGATAGAATAAAAGAAAGATTTGTTTGAATTGGTAACAAAGAAGCATCGCCCAAGAATTATCTCCAGGAGTCACAAGGAAACTTGAGCAAAAAACACAGTGAGCTGGAGCATCATCTTCATTCCTTTCCCTCTTTATCTCCTTTTCATCTCTGGCTTTTGTCCACCCATCTGCCAATCAACCCTCACTCACCTGTATCCACCTATCACTTGCCTGGCTTTGTCCCACCTTCATCTCTCTTCCAACTTTCTTCCTTCTACTATAATCAGGAAGAAGGATTCTGACCCAAAATGTTGCCTATCAATGCAGAGATGCTGCCTGACCCACTGAGTTACTCCAGCACTCTGTGAAATGTCACCTATCCATGTTCTCCACAGATGCTGCCTGACCCGCTGAGTTACTCCAGCACTCTGTGAAATGTCACCTATCCATGTTCTCCACAGATGCTGCCTGACCCGCTGAGTTACTCCAGCATTGTATTTTCTGCTCAAGAATTATCTCCATGTGACTGAAGATTAGAATTCTTTTCAAGTGGCTCTTGAATTGGAGATTCCTAGCATCTTTCAAAAAGTAATTGGTTAATATTGCTTGAAAATCTTAAATTAAGTATTTGCGTAAATATTATTAGTTGTGTTTTTGGTGGAATGTGTCAGTTGCATTCTGCTTTCATATTTTCTTTTGACTTTGAGAGGCCAAATGGCCACGTCGTCTATTCAAGGCTCCTCTTGAAGCAGTCCTGGTAACTGATTTATCCCTGCAACATCGCACATGCTCATTAACGCCCCTTGATGCTCCCACTATACATGAATACCAGGGTCAATGTTATAGTTAACCTACCAACCAGCAAACATTGGTTTGTTCGGGGGAGGGGTTGTCATTACAGGGGTTGTCAAACTCCATACACACAACACAGATGATGAAGATTGTGCCCTATTGCTAAATGTGCTTTGGCATTAATTGTGACCATTCAAAAAGTTAAGTAAGTTTATTGGCCAAGTATTCACATACAAGGAATTTGCCTTGGTGCTCCGCCCACAAGTAACAACAAGACAGAGTTGACGTGGATAAGCTTTTCCCATTGAGAGTAGGGAAGATTCAAACAAAAGGACATGACTTGAGAATTAAGGGACAGAAGTTTAGGGGTAACATGAGGGGGAAATTCTTTACTCAGAGAGTGGTAGCTGTGTGGAATGAGCTTCCAGTGGAAGTGGTGGAGGCAGGTTAGATTTTATCATTTAAAAATAAATTGGATAGGTATATGGACGGGAATGGAATGGAGGGTTATGGTCAGTGCAGGTAGATGGGACTAGGGGAGAATAAGTGTTCGGCACGGACTAGAAGGGCCGAGATGGCCTGTTTCCATGCTGTAATTGTTATATGGTTATATATGGTTATACAGTGTAAGTTACGAATGACTCGGAAAACACTAGACATTAATAATAATAAAACATTAATGATAAAACATCATTGATCAAGCATGTGAACCAACAAAATACCAGATCAAAGGGAGACTACAGATTTTTGGCTGTTGAGTAGAGCAACTACTTGTGGATAAAAACTGTTTTTATGTCTGGCTGTGGCAGCTTTGACAGTCCGGAGTCGCCTTCCAGAGGGAAGTGATTCAAAGACTTTGTGGCCAGGGTGAGAGGCGTCAGAGATGATCTTGCCCACTCGCTTCCTGGCCCATGCAGTGTACAGTTCATCAATGGAGGGAAGGTTGCAGCTAATAATTGTGACCATACAAGAAGTTAACAGCAAAATATTGCAGATGCTGGAAATCTGAAATAAAGCAGAAAGCTGGATATGCTTAGGTTAGATAGCATTTGTGAAGAGAAAAATTACATAAGTATTCCACGAAAGGCCATTGATCCAAATTATTTCTCTCTCTCCAGATGCTGCCTGACTTGCTGAGTAAGTTGAGGATTTGCTGTTGTTATCTCAAATTCAATATTTGCCATTTATTGAACTCATTCATTGCGCTGGGATGCTTCTGAGCTGAAAATTGAGAAATGTTTTCTGGGAAGGGTGATAGTAGAATTTATATATTTGGGTTCCACTGCAGTGGTGTGTGCATTAATCTCCAGTGTGAAGCTAAAGTTGTGAAAGGCACTGTACATTTTCTTAATGTGTAGGAAGGAACTGCAGATGCTGGTTTTCATCGAAGATGGACACAAAATGAAGAAGGGCCTCGACCCGAAATGTCACCCACTTCTATCCAGCGATACTGCCTGTCCCCCTGAGTTACTCCAGCATTATGTGTACATTTTATGAAAGTGCGTTTGGACCGAAGATGTGGAGCCTGTATAAATATATCTCCTTGAGTAAATGACAGCAAACCAACTTACTGGAGACAGCTTTAAGTTCCTGAAATAGGAATCGTATATTGGCTAGGTCTAGTTTGGGGATTACCAGCTGGTCATCTTGCTCGTGTAAGGAGATATCAGTGAAGTTGTTCACTTTTGAAACCTTTACTCAGACCACTTTTCTAAACAGTTTATTGAGGCAAGATGTGGACTATAAATTGCTCAAGTATCTTTTAATTATGGTGTATCATTACTTTAATTGCACGTGGCACGAGAAAGACCACTCTTTACTTAAAAACCCTTGGAGTCTATGGCTGGGCGGGAACTGGAAACTTGGTATCTAATTAAATGTCCCCCTCTCCAGTTTAAGGTAATACATGTCTGAACTTATGTCATTACTTTAATGTCTTTGCGATATTACTTTTCGAGCATTCCATAAGGTGCTAGTTTGTTTTCCCAGTTGGCTTTGTAATTTGTGTAACAGTAAATCCACTAATTAGACTGAGAGATTAAATTGCTAATTAATAGTTTGTTCGCTTTTTAGGAAAAATCTTCAACAATGTGTTTTTTTTTAACTGCAGTCTGCTCTTAATTTCCCATTATTTTTCATTTGCTTCAGTATTACTACTTCATTACAATTATGTAGTGTTTTATAATGTCTCTGACACTGAGGTTGTTGCTCTACTGGCTGCACCACGCTGCTTTTGGAGTGAACAATATGTGCATTTTTCCTTTAAACAGATCCCTGTCTTACAATAGGCAATTGACAATAGGTGCAGGAGTAGCCCTTCGAGCCAGCACCACCAATCACCGTGATCATTGCTGATCATCCACAATCTGTACTCCTTTCCTGCCTTCTCCCCATATCCCTTGACTCCGCTATCTTTAAGAGCTCTTTCTAATTCTTTCTTGAAAGCATCCAGAGAATTGGCCTCCATTGCCTTCTGAGGCAGAGAATTCCACAGATTCACTACTCTCTGGGTGAAAAAGCTTTTCCTCATCTCCGTTCTAATGGCCTACCCCTTATTCTTAAACTGTGGCCCCTGGTGCTGGACTCGTTCAACATCGGGAACATGTTTCCTGCCTCTAGTATGTCTAATCCCTTAATAATCTTATATATTTCAATAATATCCCCCTCATCCTTCTAAATTCCTGTGTCTACAAGCCCAGTTGCTCCATTCTTTCAACATATGACAGTCCCGCCATCCTGGGAATTAACCTCGTGAACCTACGCTGCACTCCCTCAATAGCAAGAATGTCCTTCCTCAAATTTGGAGACCAGAACTGCACACAATTCTCCAGTTGTGGTCTCACCAGAGCCCTGTACAACTGCAGATGGACCTCTTTGCTCCTATACTCAACTCCTCTTGTTATGAAGGCCAACATGCCATTCGCTTTCTTCACTGCCTGCTGTACCTGCATGCTTACTTTCAGTGACTGATGAACAAGGACACCCAGATCTTGTTGTAACCCTTTTCCTGACTTGACACCATTCAGATGATAAGCTGCCTTCCTGTTCTTGCCACCAAAGTGGATAACCTCACATTAATCCACATTAAACTGCATCTTCCCACTCACCCAACCTGTCCAAGTCACCCTGCATCCTCATTGCATTCTGCTCACAGTTCAGTTCATACTGCCACCCAGCTATGTGTCATCTGCAAATTTGCTAATGTTACTTTTAATCCCTTCATCTAAATCATTAATGTATATTGTAAATAGCTGCGGTCCCAGCACCGAGCCTTGCGGTACCCCACTAGTCACTGGCTGCCATTCTGAAAGGGATCTGTTAATCCCTGCTCTTTGTTTCCTATCAGCCAACCAATTTTCTACCATGTCAGTACCCTATCCCCAATACCATGTGCCCTAATTTTGCCCACTATTCTCATATGTGGGACCTTATCGAAGCCTTTCTGAAAGTCCAGGTACATTACATCCACTGGCTCTCCCTTGTTCATTTTCCTAGTTACATCTCAAAAAAATTCCAGAAGATTGGTCAAGCATGATTTCCCCTTCGTAAATCCATGCTGACTCGGACCGATCCTGTTACTGCTATCCAAATGTGCCATTATTTCATCTTTTATAATTGACTCCAGCATCTTCCCCACCACCGATGTCAGGCTAACTGGTCTATAATTCCCTGTTTTCTCTCTCCCTCCTTTCTTAAAAAGTGGGATAACATTAGCTACCCTCCAATCCACAGGAACTGATCCTGAATCTATAGAACATTGGAAAATGATCAGCGATGTGTCCACGATTTCAAGAGCCACTTCCTTAATAAGTACCCTGGGATGCAGACCATCAGGGCATCTTGTGCAGGCGACATTCTACTAAACTTTGGGAGTTCAAATACTGACGTTTTAGCGAACCAGCTGTGTGTATTTCACATCTCCCACTGCAGGAGAATTGAAGCGGATAATTTTCATGGTTCTGCAACAAATGGAGAAAAATGTGTGCTACATAGAGGGGAAAATGGAAAGCTCTTTCCTTTGTCAAGAGGCTTTCAAGTCAAGAATCATAATAGTACATTATTAGCCAAGTATGTTTTGCACCATATGAGGAATTTGATTTGCCATAAAGTCATCATACCAATAAAGAGCAACAAGACACCCAAATACATTTTTAACATGAACATCCACTGCATTGACTCCCCCACATTCTTCACTGTGATGGAAGGCAAAAAAAGTTCAATCTTCTTCCCTTCTTTGTTCTACCGTGGTTGGGGCACTCGAACCTTCCGTTGTCGGGGCGATCTTGGCTCCCGCGGCGTCAGGGTGATCTAGCTCCTTTATCGGGGGGATTTCAGCTGCCCTGCTCTGGGCGATCGGATCCCCATTGGAACCTCCTGTGAATTTGGAGCTTACCGACATCAGTCTCCACTCGAGACTGCGAGCTCCTCCATGTTGAAATCCTTAGGCCGCGGATGGAGCATTGATCCCAGGCAAGGGATCGCAGGCTCCGATGCTAAGTCCACAGCCCTGTGGTGGAGTTCAAAGTCGGTCTCGAGCAAGCTCCATGATGTTATGCCGCAGAGCGACCGGAGATACGATCTGCAAAACAATCGCATCTCCGGCAAGGTAAGAGATTGAAAAAAAGTTACCCCCGACCCCTTCCCCCACCCCCCACATAAAACAAACCAGAGAACATTGACACATACTTTTATAAACAATAAAAATAACAAAAAAGACAGACGGACTGTTGGTGAGGCTGCCATTGCTGACGGCTCAGTATGTCTGGGCCGACCTGATCCCCTGGTTGCCAACCACTTTAATTCGCCTTCCCATTCCCACTAACCTTTCTGTCCTGACCAAACACAAATTGGAGGAACAGCACCTCATATTTCGCTCGGGCAGCTTACAACACAGCAATATGATTATTGATTTCTCTAACTTCAACTAATCATTGCAACACTCTCTCGCTGTTCCTCCCCCACCCAAGTCATTGTACAAAATTCAAAGTCGTCTTGTTGAGTCTCATTGTCTGTAACTTGCTTTCACCCAAAACCACAGCTCACAATGGCCTGTCACCTTTATCATTGGTACATTTTCATTCATTTGTTCTATATCTCTCTATACCACCATCTATATCTCTCGTTTCTTTCCCCTGACTCTCAATCTGAAGAAGGGTCTTGACCCGAATCGTCACCTATTCCTTTTCTCCAGAGATGCTGCCTGACGCGCTGAGTTGCTCCAGCTTTTTGTATCTATGTTTGGTTTAAATCAGCATCTGCAGTTCCTTCCTACACTATCCAAAAATATGTTGTTTACTTGTCAAATGTAGCTGAATACATAAGTTTAGCCAATCAAAACAAGAGGACACCGGTTTAAGGTGAGAGGAGCAAGATTTAATATGAACCTAATGGGCAACTTTCTCACTCAGTGGGTGGTGGATATATGGAACGGGCTGCCAGAGGAGGTTGAGGCAGGTACTATAACAGCATTTAAAATGCACTTGGACAAGTACATGGATAGGAAAAGGTTAGAGGGATATGGGCCTAACGCGGGAAAATGGGACTAGCTTAGATGAAACAACTTGGTCGGCATGGATGAGTTGGGCCGAAGGTCCAGTTTCCATGCTGTTTGACTATGACTATGGATCAATGACTTTCATCAGCATGTCACTTTACAGTTGTGAGTGCGTGTTTGAAGTTTAGAGGATTGAAAGATGCATTTATTCCTTGAATATTGTTGCAGGAAGTCTTGGTGGGGTGAGTGCATTTACACGAATCAGATGGTGGCATCATGTATGTGATGGATGTTGGTGTGATGAAAGTGATGCTGATCAATGTGGGCAGCTCCAATCCCTCTGACAAAATATATTGATTTGAAAACCTCTATGGCTCCGCTTTTTTTATTGATTTGTAGCAACCCAAATATCTGCAATCTGGCCAAGAAACTACTTTCTGTGTTTCACTTAACGAGTCTTATCCCTGTTGATATTTATTTCTTGGAAAAACCTCTCTGCTCCATGATTGTTGAAAAGATAGGAGAGGTCATGAGAGAAAATTGATGCTAACACCAAAATTGTAGCGTATAGGAGGAAGGGTAGTAAGTGGCTCTATAGTTTTGAGACTATGGAGAAGCAAAGTCTTGTTTGGAACAGTTGCTGCAGGAGGGAGAAAGGAATTTGTGAAGGAACAGCTCGTAGCAACACTTTTCAGCAATGAAGCGGTGTCAAGGAAAGTTTAAAAAGCAGAGGCGCTGATTCGAGTGATTGCGTTGCGACAACAAAGTTGTCTTTTCCGTTCTGTCCATAAAAGCAAGAGAAACCAACTAGACCAGATATAGCAGTGGACCATGCAAACGTTCCTGGATGTTTTTGCTTTTCGATAGAAAATCCACATTGCTATCAAGATGTGTATGAAAGAACTGCAGATGCTGGTTTCAATCAAAGGTCGACACACAAAGCTGGAGTAACTCAGCGGGACAGGCAGCATCTCTGGAGAGAAGAAATGGGTGACGTTTCGGGATAAGACCCTTCTTCAGACTAATGTCGGGAGTGGGCGGGATAGAGATGGAATGTAGTCAGAGACAGTAAGACTGGTGGGAGAACTGGGAAGGGGGAGGGCATGGAGAGAGGGGGAAAGCAAGGGCTATTTGAATTTAGAGAAGTCAATGTTGATACCGCTGGGGTGCGAGCTACCCAAGCGAAAGATTAGGTGCTGTTCCTCCAATCCTCACTCTGACAAAGGAGGCCCAGGACAGAAAAGTCAGATTGGGAATGGGAGGGGGAGTTGAAGTGTTGAGCAACCGGGAGATCAGGTAGGTTTAGGCGGACTGAGCGGAGGTGTTCAGCGAAACGATCGTCGAGCTTGCGCTTGGTCTCGCTGATGCAGGGAAGTTGACACCTGGAACAGCGGTACAATAGATGAGGTTGGAGGAGGTGCAAGTGAGCCTCTGCCTCACCTGGAAAGACTGTTTGGGTCCTTGGATGGAGTCGAGTGGGGGAGGTAAAGGGACGGGTGTAGCATTTTCTGCGGTTGCAGGGGAAAGTACCTGGGGAGGGGGTGGTTTGGGTGGTAAGAGACGAGTTGACCAGGGAGTTTCAGAGTGAACCATCTGCGGAAAGCAGAAAGTGGTGGAGATGGGAAGATGTGGCCAGTAGTGGGATCCCGTTGGAGGTGATGAAAATGTTGGAGGATTATATGCTGTACGCGACAGCTGATGGGGTGGAAGGTGAGGACAAGGGGGACTCTGTCCTTCTTACGAATGGGTGTGGGGGGGTGGAAGGGGAGCAAGAGCGGAGCTGCGGGATATCGCGGAGACCCTAATGAGGGCCTCATCTATAATGGAAGAGGGGAACTTCTGTTTCCTAAAGAATGAGGACACTTCTGATGCCCTGGTATGGAAAACCTCATCCTGGGCGCAGATGTGGCGTAGACTGAGGAATTGGGAGTAGGGGATAGAGTCTTTCCAGGAAGCAGGGTGGGAAGATGTGTAGTCAAGATAGCTATGGGAGTCAGTAGGTTTGTAGTAGATGTCAGTCAATAGTCTGTTTCCTGTGATGGAGACAATGAGATCCAGAAACGGTAGGGAGATGCCGGAGATGGTCCGTAAATTTGAGTGCAGGATTGAAATTGGTGGTGAAGTTGATGAAGTCAGTGAGTTCTGCATGGGCGCAGGAGGTAGCACCGATGCAGTCGTTAATGTCGCGGAGGTAGAGTTCGGGGATACGACCAGTATTAGGATAGGAACAGTGATTGTTCGACGTACCCTACAAAGAGGCAGGCGTAGCTAGGGCCTATGCGAGTACCCATAGCTACGCCTTGGATTTGGAGGAAGTGTGAGGAGTCGAAGGAGAAGTTATTTAGGGTAAGGACCAGCTCTGCTAGGCGGAAGTGAATGTTGGTTGACGGAAATTGGCTGGTTCTGCGCCATGGCTACGCCTCATTGCTATCAATACTCCTCCAGACATCTAGGATTGATAATTAACAGTTTTAGATCTTCTTTGTAAGTTCAGAGCATCGATATTGATGTAGGTGTCTGTCTTTTTATCTGCATGTGTGCACAAGCTATAAATATCTATGGAATTACTGGTGAGATAGTTATTGTCCTCTTCTTTCATTTCCTTCCCATCCCAGGTTAACTGCATGGCAGGACACAGTGTGCTGGAGTAACTCAGCAGGTCAGGCAGCATCTCGAGAGAACATGGATAGGTGACATTTCGGGTCAGGTGTTTCAGACCCAAAACATCACCTATTCACGTTCTCCAGAGATGGGGATGCACATCTCCTTTATACATTCTCTCACCTTAAAGCTATGCCCTCTCCTCTTTGACATTTACACCCAAGAAAAAAGCTACCTCATCAATGCCTCTCATTATTTTATCAGGTCTCCCCTCAACCTCCAACGCTCCAGAGAAAACATTCCAAGTTTGTCCAACCTCTCCTCGAAGCTAACGCCCTCTAATCTAGGCAGCATTCTGGTAACATTCTTCTGCAACCTCCCCATAGTGTCCACATCCTTTCTATAATGGGCGACCACAATATTCCAAATTGGGCCTAACCAACTGTTTAATCAAGAAGGTTCAATGGTTGGGTACCTTTTTAAAAGTGAGATCAATAGATTGTTTTGATGTTATGGGGATCAAGCTATTCTGAAGATAATTACAGTTGTTAGAAGCATGAAAGAACGTTCAATGTTTTTTTACGCATGCAGAAAGGTTATATTTGCTCTGGCAGATGTCGGAACCTTTCTCTGGTCTTCATAGTATAGAACAACTGATCCACTCGCACAATTGTTTAGTTTATTGTCTCGTATACCAAGGTAAGTGAAAAGCTTTTTATTGCGTGCTATCCAGTCAGCGGAAAGACTGTACATTATTACATTTGAGCCATCCACAGTGATACAGGATAAAGGGAACAATGCAAGATAAAGTCCAGATTAGTAAAGTCCATTTAAAGATATCCGAGGATCTCCAATGAGATGGATGGTAGCTCTCTAGTTGTTGATGGGATGCTTTTGTTGTCTGATAACGGCTGGGAAGAAACTGTCCCTGAATTTGGATGTGTGCGTTTTCAAATTTCTGTACTCTTGCCTGAGGGGAGAAGAGGAAACTGGTCCGTGATTATGCTGGTGGCCTTGCTGAGGTAGCGTGAAGTGTAGATGGAGTCAATGGAAGGGAGGTTGGTTTGCGTGATGGTTTGGGCTGCAAAGTTGGGTTGCAGCAGACCTCTGTGTCACCAGCACTCCAATGACTAGTAGGTCATGTAACATTTGTGAGGCAGCATGAAGTCTCCTGAAATTCCTAAAAGGCACATGCTAAGAAGGTTGGCTGGGGAGTGGGAGCCTAGTATGTATCAGTATAGAAGTAGAAACATGAAGGAAGGCTCTTCAAATTGTACGTGACACTCAATGGCATTATATTTAGCCATTTTTAGCTCAGTTCTCATGTCAAAGATAGACGCGAAATGCTGGGGTAACTCAGCGGGACAGGCAGCATCTCTGGAGAGAAGAAATGGGCGTTGTTTCGGGTTAAGACTCTTCTTCAGTCTGACCCGTCTCCCGTTACTCCAGCATTTCTTGTCTATCTTTGGTTCAAACCAGCACCTGCAGTTCCTTCATACATGCAGCATGTTACTGGGTTCAAGACACAAAGTGCTGGAGTAACTCTGACTCGGGCAGCATCCCTGGAGAACGCGCATGAGTGACATTTCGGGTCTGGACTCTTCCGACCCCATCTAAAACGTCACCTATCCATGTTCGCCAGAGATGCTGCCTGACCTGCTGAGTTACACCAGTACTTAGTGGGTTTTTTTTGTAAACCAACATCAGCTGTTCCTTGTTTCTATGGTTATGAGTTCAAGCCTTCATCATTTATGCACATCAGTACAGTACCAAGAGAAGTGCTCCACTCCTGGAAATGCTTTAGAATTTTATTTATTACGTACGTTAATTAGTGGTGTCCTCCTCCTGACATGACAATTGAAGTATTTGTTTGTGATTTGGATTAGTTCAGTTCCTTGCGTTTGTCAGTTTGTGATAGTACTGACTGGGAAGGTAGAAAAAGTTGGAGATTGTCAAGCATTTGTACAAATAACCTGCTTTGTTTGTTTCAGAAACTACAAAAGATGTACCACTGCACAACCTGCCTCTTGATCTCTGTTTGCTCAGGGTACATTCACTAAAACGTGTGGCAAAGATCGTTATTTTTTTTGCCTATTCCTAAGAGTAGCTGTTTTTTTTTCCGATGATGTGATACATTCTGTAAATTGTCACACGTTTTCTGACTGGATCAGATATTACAGCCGTGCACGTTTCAACACGAGCTGTGTTGCAGAAATCAATCTCTCTGAAGGATCGATCTGCAAGGCTGCGACGTATGTGCTGTACGTTATGGTACTTGGTAAGCACACAGGTTCTGAGCTTGTGCAGTTGCTACTACCTATTGTGTGAATGCGGGCAGCGTGCATGCCTGCTTCCTGGAAGAGATCCATGCCGGCACCACCCTGCAAATGAGATGTGGCAGCTCAGCTGTGCACCTTGGTAAAGCATTTTCCATCTGTAAATACTGTAAATGGAAAACTGATTAGCGGTTGATGGATTTTTTGTTTTTTCAAGCTTGTTCTAATCAGTATTGGGCAGATGTAGCAGATTGCAATAGTGTGGCACTGATTTCAGCGCTGAATATTGCATAGTGATGTGACTGCAGAAGCAGCTTTTATTGCTGTATGAATTTTCAACTCTTAATGCTCATTAAAATATTTTGCTTAGTTGTTTTATGCCAATGGTTAATAAAGAATTGCAATATAGTTGATCATCACAATGTTTAATTGTATTTTTTTTTGATGGTGCATTTATATCGTGGACAATTGGTGATAGGGTGGGGGTGATGAAATGGATGTATAAACGTGGTTTGGTGTAGATTTGTAGTGTACGTGATGCTGCTGGTGTTACATTTGAAGTCGGGTCAATGCATGTCTGGCTTGTCACAAATCTGAGGAGAAAGTCATCCCAGGCTGAGACTGCAGCCTGCGTTCCTCTGGTGAATACAACGGACGGATGCTTGAAGCAGATTGCCCACGGTTTTGGTGTCGATAACACTCTACCTCTGAGTGGGAGGGGATCAAAGAAAGGAAAGATGGGATGCATGTGAGGGTTGCGATTTCACAATGTAGATGTTTAATTTTAGAGCTGTTGTTTGGCATTATAAACTTTCTTCTTCCTACAGCAGTAAATACACTGAACCCCACCCCTTCTACCCCCCCCCCCCCCCCCCCTGCACCTCTCTCCTTTGCCTCTTGCTGAATGAAATCCCCATTGCAACTCAGTGACTGTTTAAAATTGAGTAATCTTCTAGTGGGAGAAGAGAGACAAGAATTGTACATGATCTGTGGATGGAGTCAGGTTGATGGATTATCTGGTCTATTTTTATTTTACCCACAACAGTGCAACCACAACCATGTCAATGTCTTTCTTAAATAATTATTGACCTGAACCAGTTTTTGTGCCCTTTGGGAATAGGGTTGAGGCACGCCAAGCTTGTGTTAATTCCCCCTTGGATCTCGCTTCTCCTTTCCTTTGAAAGTTACCAGGGAATCTGCTTCAATTGCCAGTCAGGCAGGTTACTCAATGTCTGAAGAAGGGTCTCTACCCGAAATGTCACCCATTCCTTCTCTCCAGAGATGCTGCCTGTCCCACTGAGTTCCTCCAGCTTTGTGTCTATCTTCACTCAATGTTTGCTGCATTGAAAAAATATATAGCTTTTAATTCATATTAATCTGTCTTTACCAAATTATTTCACACATTTATGTTCATCTTCCACATATCTAATCATTTTGTCAATCTAATGATCTCTTGAGTCTGAGATTATTCCTCTTCTGTTTCCTAAATTTCTGATCTTCATATAATTTATAGCTTTGTTCCCCAGTTTAGATTATTAATATTGATCAAATTCATCCCAACACATTTTCTTCTAGTCAGTAAAATAACCTCTTGCCTTTTAAATGTTGTTTTCTTTTCTCATCAATTATCTTTTTAATTTAGTGAATTTCAATGTTGTTAACATCTACTAGGTATTCCCTTATTAAATACCTTTTCAGTCCATATTACAGGTTATCAATTGCATCTTCTCCCTCAATTTATCAAAGTGACAGTGGTTAGATTTCCATTTTAACAAATCAGTGCTGGCATGAATGTACTGATCCATAGTTTTACAAACACCATTTTAATTATTGCTTGTATAATTATCTTTACTGGTTTCTCCACTAGTCATTGAGGTATACAGCATAGAAACAGCCCTCCCCCTTCCTATTTGCTTGTGTTTGACCCACATCCCTCTAATTCTTTCCTACCATGTATACTTCTTTAAATATCTTTTAAATGTTGTAGTATTGCCCATCCCTGCAGTCTCCTGACATAACTCGTTCCATTTCCCCACTGCCTTGGATGGTCACGGTGGTGCAGCGGTAGAGTTGCTGCCTTCCAGCGAATGCAGTGCCGGAGACCCAGGTTCGATCCCGACTACGGGTGCTGTCTGTACGGCGTTTATACGTTCTCCCTGTGATCTGCATGGATTTTCTCTGAGATCTTCGGTTTCCTCCCACACTCCAAAGACGTACAGGTTTGTAGATTAATTGGCTTGGTAAATGTAAAAAATGTCCCTAGTGTGTAGGATAGTGTTAAAATGCAGGGATCGCTGGTCGGCTTGGACCCAGCGGGCCGAAGGGCCTATTTCCACGCTATATCTCTAAACTAAACTGAACTGCCCTCTGTGTGAAGTGGTCTCGGGTCCATTGTAAGTATCCCCCCCCCACTCCCCCCTCACCTGAAACCTGTGCATTCTAGTTGTGTGCGCTTACCCAAAGAAAAATACTGATTATCAGATCTGGTCTTGTAACTCAAACCCTCCAGTCCAAGCAACATTCTCATGAATCTTTTCTGCACATTCTAGCTTAATCCCAATAGCTGTGCAACCAGAACTGGACACAAAATGTGGTCTCGTTAATGACGTGTGTAGTTGTAACATGATGTCCCAACTTCTGTACTCCATTAAGCACACTGGAGTAACTAGTAGGTCAGGCAGCATCTCTGGAGAACATAGATAGGTGAAGTTTCAGGTTGAAAGAGGAAGAAGCTTGAACTTTATTGCCTTCCATCACAGTGAGGAATGTGGAATCCACTGTGGTGGATGTTTATGTTAACTTTGACGTGGTTATGTGTCTTGTTGCTTTTCACTTAGTATGGCTATATGGTAACTCAATTTCACTGTACCTTAATTGGTGACAATAAACTAACCTTGAAACCTTCTTCAGACTCTCCATTCCCTGACTGATGAAGACAAATGCTGGATTCACCACCCTGTGTCTATCTGTGTCTCCACTGTCGGGGAACTATGTACCTGCTAGGGTTGCCAACTGTCCCGTATTAACCGGGACATCCCGTATATTGGGCTAAATTGGTTTGTCCCATATGGGACCGCCCTTGTCCCGTATTTGACTGCTACTACTTGGGTCGAGGGGACTGTCAGGTCGGAGTGCCGCGTCCGTCCCTGCCTCACCCGTCCTGATGTAGTGCAGCCCATGGAGTGCAGCAGCAGCAGCAGCACCTTGCCCGTGGCCCCGTCGGTCGGCAGCCCGGCCAGCTGTCCGACTTTCGCTTACTGCCGACACCACCACCCCTCCTTCTCATGGCCGATCATCGGTTCATGAGTTGGATGGGGTGCGGGACTTTGCGTGTGGGGCCAAAACTCCTCAGCTGGCCCGCCGGCTTGGCTTTGTATGCAGTCCCGCACACAATTGCCGTCGGGAATTTGTCCCTTATTTTGACCTTTTGTCCCTTATTTGGGAGTGAGAAAGTTGTCAACCCCAGTACATGCTCATCTAGGTCTCTGTGTTTTACAACACTCTCCAGGGTCCTGCCATTTACTGTGCAGATCCTGTCATAGTTGAACTTGCCAAAATGTAACACCTTGAACTTGTCCAAGTTAAATGCCATCAGCCTTTTTATGGCCCACCTCCACAGTTGATCTAGATCCCGTTGTCAGTTTAGAGAACCCTCTTCACTGTCCACTATACCAGCAGATTTGATGTCATCTGCAAACTTATTGACCATACTAACAACATTGTTATCTCGATCGCTAATATAGATGACAAACTGACATTGGTTTGACTGTCCTTCAGAGGCTGCGATGAGACCTGATATAAGCATTTAAAATTGTGGGAGGCATGGATAGAGTCGATGGTTCGAACCTTTTCCCCAGGATGAAAATGACAAAGACTAGAGGGTATAGAACAGCACACTAGCTGTGCATTTGGCCCACAATATCTGTGCCAAACCAATTCTTATCTGCCTGCACATGATCCATTTCCCTTTTTTCCCCCCTGCATTTGCCCATCCAAAAGTCTCTTAAATGCTGCCATCTTATCTGCCTCAAGCACAGCCCCTGACAATGTGCTCCAGACGTGCCCCACACATCTCCTTTAAACTTTGCCCCTCTCACCTTCAAGCTATCACCTCCAATATTTGACATTTCTACACTGGAGAAAAAAGATTCTGACGGCCTATCCTGGCTTTGCCTCGCACAATTTTATATACCTTTTTGTTAGGTCTCCCTGCAACCTCTGGTGTTCCAGAGAAAACAATCCAAGTCTGTCCAACCTCCCTCTGTAGCTAGTGAGGCATCATTCTGGCAGTGTAGTTTTAAGATGAAAGAAGTAAAATTTAATGGGTGGGTGGGCAATTTTTTTTTTAGACAGAGGCTGGTGGATGCCTGAAACTTGCTGCCAGGAGTGGTGATGGAGGCAGATATGATAGTGACATTTAAGAAACCTTTCGATGGATATATACATGGATATGCAAGGAATGGATGGATATGGATCACGTGCAAGCAGAGGAGATTAGTTTAACTTGACATCATGTTCAGCACAGTCAATGTGGGCCAAAGGGACTGTTCTATGTCCTGCAGTTTAAACCTCTCTTTGTTTTGAGTAAATATTTAAAGGAGTCGGAAGTCAAGAAATTAATTTGAAAGAGATAGAAAAAGAGGTGGCAGTCAGTTTTCAGGTTTGCTTATCCAGGTAAAAAGACTGTGACCATCCACCTTATCGAGGCCTCTCAGGATTTTATTTATTTCTATAAGGTTGCCCTTCAAGCTCATATTCTCCAAGGAAAACAGCACCAGCTTATCTAGCTTCTCTTTAACTCAAGATCTCTCGTCCCAATAATATCCTTGCAAATGTTTTCTACACCCTTTCCAGTTTAATTATCTCTTTCCTAAAGCTGGGCAGCCAGACTGCACACAATACCTTAAATGACTTGTACATTTGTAACATGACGTCAGGACTTCTGTACTGAATGCTCTGATCGATGAAGGCTAGCGTGCCAAACGCCGCCTTTACTACCCTGTCATGGAAATTTAGATTTGTGTTCCTCGGTCTCCCTGTTCTACAACACTCTCCGGGGCCCGACCATTTACAGTATTAATCCTACCCTGGTTTAACTTACCAAAGTGCAGCACCTTGCACTTATCCAAGTTAAATTTTATCTACATTCCTTGTTCCAACTCCCGAGTTAACCATGTTAAAAACATTGTTGTTCACATTGTTATTGTACGCGACCAACAACAATGGACCCAGCGCCGATCCGTGCAGCATACTATTTATTGGTCACAGACCTCCAATTTGAATAATGACCCTGTATTACCAACCTCTGACTCCTTTCATGAGGCCAATTTTGTATCCAGTTGACTCGTTCACCCTGGATCTCAAGTGATCTAACCTTCCAGACCAGCCCACCATGTGGGACCTTGTCAAAGACAATGTTTACCATCCTGCCCTCATCGATTCTCTTTGTCAGTTCTTCAAAAGACCTAATCAAACTTGTGAGGAGAAAATTCCCCCTGGCAAAGACTATCTCTAATCAATCCGTGACTTTCCAAATGCGGGCAGATACTGTCTCTCAGAATCCCATCCAGTAACTTGCTCACCACTTATGTTCGGCTCACCACCGTATAGTTCCCCGGCTTGTACTTGCAGCCCTTCTTAAATGAAGGCTGCCTTCCGGCACCTCGCCCACTGCTAAAGATGATGGAAATATCTCTACCAGGGCCCCTGCAATTTCTTCTCTAGCTTTAGTTTTAGTTTATTATTGTCACATGTACTTGGGTACCGTGAAAAGCTGTAACAGGATACACTTGATTAGGCTTTGGGGATTTATCAACCTTAATGCCTTAAGACTACTAGCACCTCCTCTTTTGTAACGAGGTAATGTTCTGACGTGTCACTATTTAATTCCCTTTATTCTTTAGCTTCCATGACCTTTTCCCACAGTAGAAACTGATTTGAAGTACCCCATTATGTCTGGCCTGACATCTTGTATCTTCATACAATATTTCTACAAATTTGGTTGTCAATATATCCTTCCCTCTACATTTTGTTCAATCCTGCATTCTATAATCTTGTAAATTGTACTGGTGTAAGGAAGCGGTTGACAAAGTGGGACAAGGTAGAACTAGTGTGAATGGGTGGTCAATGGTTAGTGTGGACTCGATGGGATGAAGGGCATGTTTCCATGCTGTATCTCCAAACAAGTATGTAAAATTATGAGGCATAGATTGGGCAGATAGCCAGGGTCTATTTTCCATGGTAGGGGGTGTCAAAAACTAGAGGGCGTAGGTTTAATGTACAAGGGAAGAGGTTTAAAGGGGATGTGAGGAATACCTTTTACACACAAAAGCTAGTTAGTCACACAGCACGGAAACGGGCCCTTTGGCCCAACTTGCCCACGCCAACCGAGTACCATTTATACTCGTCCCATCTGCCTGTGTTGGGCCCAATATCCCTCTAAACCTTTCCTATCCTTGCACCTGTCCAAATGCCATTTAAAGGTTGGCAACTGGAGTGAGCTTCCTGAGATGGCGGTGGAGGCAGGAACAGTAATCGGGTTTAAGAAGCATCTGGACAGGTACTTGCATGAGCAGGGCCTAGACTAGGGAGATGGAATTAATGCAAGCAAGTGGATTGGTATGGTCTGAAGAAGGGTCTCGACCCGAAACGTCACCCGTTCCTTCTCTCCAGAGATGCTGCCTGTCCCGCTGAGTTACTCCAGCATTTTGTGTCTATCTTTGGCATGATGGCCAGCGTGGATGCAGTGGGCTAAAGGACTGTTTCTGTGCTGTCCAACCCTGTCTATGGCTTTTTATGCAGCATGCTTGAGCATTTATTTATATGTGTACCAAACTCTTGTCACATCACCCCTCTCAGTACTGCAATCCATACCGATTTTTTAACTATGGTCTTTTTTTGTAAATCCCTGCACTTTTTGCACTCTTAGCCTTTGCTTTGCTTTAATTAGCACTTTCACAGGAAGGGAAGAAATGCAAATGATACATTTGCATTTTAATAGATCATGGTTTCTGAGTGTCGCCGCAGTTATTTATTCAACCCAGTTGTGTAGCTTTAAGCCTGGGAATCTGAAATCTGGGTAGAATTTAAACGAGGAGAAAGACTGACTTTATACCTTTTATATAACCCAGTTAATGACGGCAAGATATCAGAATGCCAATGAGGTTTTTAAAGTTTTACTTTTTATTTTATTTTAATGATGCAGCAGAAAAACAGGCTCTTTGGCCCATTGAATCCAGGCCGACCATCGATCACCCGTTCACGCTAGTTCTGTTATCCTACTTTCACATCCACTCCCTACACACGAGGGGTAATTTATGGAGGCCGATTAACCGACAAACCTGCACATCTTTGGGATGTGGGAGGAAAACGGAGCACTCTGAGAAAGCCCACACAGGGTCACAGGGAGAACGTGTAAACTCCACACCAGAGATCAGGACTGAACTCAGTTCTCTGGCTCAGTGAGGCAGCAGGTCCACCAGCTGTGCTGCTCTGCCACCCTTGCAGTGTAGCGACTGCTGTAATGGAGGAAATTCAGGAGGCAATTTCTGCGTAGAAAACTCCCATAAATAGTAAGATTTTGATATCAAAATAGAAGATTAACTTAATATTGATTGAGTAATATGCATTGGCCAAGACATGGGTTAACTTTCCCGTAATCGTAACTGATCCATTACATCTTCCAGAGAACAGAAGGGGTCTTGATTTCAAAGAATGTGCAGCATTCCAAAAATATGTAAATTATAAACTGTTTTGGAAAGAAGAATCAGGATGATTTTGAGGGGAGCACATTTTCAAGCTGTGTTGCTAGAAGGTTAAAATCTAATGAGTATTTTAACAGTATAAATAAGGAACTGCATGCAGTTGCTGGTTTACACACAAAGTGCGGGATTAACTCAATGGGTCAAACAACATCCCTGTCTGTATTTTAGTTTCTTTGTGATTTCTGAACTATCTCAAAGCAGTCTTAATTGTATGTAAAAGAAAATCAAAAACACCTGGAGATGCTGGAAATCTGAAATAAAAGCAGAAAATGCTGGAAATGTTCATAAGGTTGGGCGGCAACTGTGGAAAGAGAAACGATTAATGTTTCAGGTCCGCAACCCTTCATCAGAAATCGTACATCATATTTCACAGTGGTCGAAGGTGGTCACGGCCAAAATGTTTTGAAAACAGCTGTATGTGCAAGAGTTCCGTCTTGGATGTATCAACTTGTGTGGAATCTACTCTGGTGGTCAGTTTCCACAAAGTTGGGATCTTGAGTTGTTGTATTATCAATTGTCTCATCAACATGTAGCCATAATATGCACTCTTACGGTTGCCAAGTATTCATTTAGTGTTTTTTTTAGATTTTTGAATATTAATTGTGAGTCATTGCATGTACAGGCCTTTTAAGCTGCAGCAATTAAGAACATTGTTCTGTTGTCGGTATATATGACAATGAAACTGCATTTGGGTGAAACGCGTTTTAATATAATAAAACAGCTCAGAGTAATAATTCACGTGTGTCTATTTGAACTATTTTTAGTAACTAATGTCAAAACCTGCACACAAGTATTGTCCATTTCTTAAAAATTAGGTGACTGAAAATGTGACAGTGAAAGTGATAATTTAGGGATAATTTGAAGAAATCTCAGACTCTGCAGGTCTCCAGGGACAACCCATTTATTCTTTTGCCATTTGGGAATCGGTTTTCTAAACTTGAGCTGTCCTCAGGATGTGAATGTTGCCTGCACGATTCAAAGCTCTGTTTGTTGTTAATATTTCCAGTTGTGAACCTCTACAAATAGAGTAGGAAAGAACTGCAAATGCTGTTTTTAATCGAAGGTAAACACAAAATGCTGGAGTAACGCTGTCCGGCTGAGTTACTCCTGCATTTTGTGTCTACCCTCTACAAATAGAGGTGGCTCTTTCTCAAATGTAAGAAGAAACTTCCAGGATTTTGATTTTAAGAAGGAACTGCAGATGCTGGAAAATCGAAGGTAGACAAAAGTGCTGGAGAAACTCAGCGGGTGCAGCAGCATCTTTGAAGCAAAGGATATAGGCAACATTTCGGGGTGAAACCCTTCTTCAGACTTTTGTCTACCTCCCAGGATTTTGATCTAGTAATGCCAAAGTTGGGATGGTGTGTACCTTGTAGATGATGGCAGTTGTCAGACAACTGCTCCTCCCCTTGGTTCGGAGAGGTTTGTGTTGTTGAGGTCCGTGGTAGGGATACAAACGCTAATGCAGCTTTTGATTTTGGCGTTCACATAACACGCTCACTTCACCATATTTATAAAACCTACATTTGTAGAACAGCCTTCTACTTCAGCGCAGTCTGCACATGGCTCCCTCCTTTCATCCTGTCGTGGGAGGCTGTGTCTTCAGATATCAAGGGCTGAAACTTTGGGATTTCTTTCCTAAACCTTTCCACTTCTTTATAGGTCTTCTCTCCATAATGCACACATTAACTGACCACCTGTTTTGTTAAGCCTTTGATTATTTGTACTGAAGCTCTCTTTGGTTTGCTGTCAATTTGTTTTGTCTGATTTCTCTCCTGTGAAGCCCCTCGAGATGTTTCATTTTATTAAAGGAGCAATATAAATGCAAATCATTCTTAACTCCCTTTAATGCTTTGTACTTGTATTGGAAGCACTGCGCTCCAGGTTTATAACTTAAGGGTATATGAAGTGGCCTGTGATTACCGTTTGGTACAGTTTTGCACATTGCATACACTTTCAGGTCATTATGCAGGCTCTTATTTTTTTTGATGAACATGTATGTGAGACGTATTATCGAGGATTGGCCAAAGTGGCTTGAATATTAAATACACACTTCTTGCTCTGATTTCAAATAAGTGTGCAAATGAGAGTCATGTAAATTTTATAAATACATAATTAGCTACCTTTGTGACCTGGCACTTGAAAGCACAACAGAAAGTAGTTCTTCTGCAAGTGGATTGATGCTGTGCAGGTTATATCTGCCTGCCAATGATGGCAATACTGCAGTGGTCCTATAATACAGAGTGCAGTTTCATAAAATAATATCAACTGACCCAGTTACATCCCTCCAAAAAATCCCACTAATCAAACATTGCAGCCTTAGAAGAGAAATGCTGAAAAGACGCCTGAAGAATGGTCCTGAACCTGAAACATCAATCCATTTTCTACAGATGCTGCCTGATCCGTTGAGTTACTCCGGCATTTTCTTCTTTTTTTTTTTGCTGAAGAGAAAACTGAAATTGCTCTATTTCACTATAGAATTCAAATAGGTTTTAAACATTACACTGAGCATTATTAAAATCTATAATATTACTAAAACTCTCATCTTGACCACTTCCGGTTTGCATTTTTAAAAAATTTGCTCAAAAATGGTAACCTATATCGCTAGGATTTTTTCGCCACCTTACTCGCTGTTCTCCTCTGCTCCAAGCGCACCAAGATTTGTTCCGATCGGTGAAATAGTAGAAAAGTTATCAAGGTTTAGAAAATCATGAGATCAGCAACGAAGGTAACGCCCCTTCCGGCACCCGCGGAGAATAAAGCCCCAGAGGCAGGGCTGAGTCCGTGAGCAGCATGTGAAGTTGAACAGGAAGTGTCTGAGTGAAGTCTGAGTGGGACCAGGAGCTGCTGCGTGAGGCCGAAATCTGAAGATGCAGGGTGAGCAGAGTGCGAGGTGCGTCTGCTGCGACCACTTCCCCCTCCACCCACCCCCTTTCCCCCACCTACCTTCTGCTTCCCTCCCCCCCATGCCCCGTCCTTCCCCAGACCCCCCTTTTCCCCACACACCCTTCCCCCCCCCCCCCCCCCCCCAATTGTTTAATTGGATGCACAGTAATAATGGTTCACAGTAATGAAAGTGAAAGACGTGTTTGAAATTGACATGGGGGGAAAAAACAGTACTGCTTAAAATGCTGATTTGCAACAGCTGATGCTGTCTTGTGGCTGTGGGCTTATTTTGATAGCAAATGTCAATAAAGAAAATGATTCAACTGATTTGGTTTATTTAGTGTTTCACTACACTGAGGGAGGGAAAGAATAATGCTATAAAATTTGAGCATGGCAGAGAACTCTGAAACTTACTGTGATAACATTTTATATGATAAAGGCAAAATTGAAAGCAGTGGAAGTTCTGTTATTTTGTGTAATCATTCATCTTCCTGCCCAGAGAGGGGCACTGAGTATCTTGTTGACTATTCTAAAAAACAATGGGCAGGGGAGCCCATGATCCATTGAATCATTAATTAATTTACATTCTAGATAAGAGATATTAGATATCTGCACCTTTTCACTTTCTGCCCTAACATTGATAATGACTCATGGTTGATCATATTCTTGTGCTAAATGGAGACAAAACATTGTGAATTAGAGCTGCACAAGATCAGAGTTATATATTTGCAATTCCTCAATGTGGTCTGTTCAGCAATTGGAATAGCTTCTGGAATTAATTTGAAGAACTATATTCTGAAGAGGGGGCCCCCAACCCGAAGCATCACCTATCCACGTTCTCCAGAGATACCAGCTGACCCGCTGAGTTACTCCAGCACCTATCATCTTTTTTTGTAAATCAAGCATCAGCAATTCCTTGTGTCTCCATTCTGGAATTAATTATTCCCTGGAATAGGGTTAGAAGAAATCTATTGCTAATGGCCATTCAATCTGAACCTAAACGTTTGTCTGGAATCCTCTTGGTTAAATGAATATCATGTAACATCAAATTTTTGGCCGGGCAATTATATGCTTCACAATGGCGCAGATCTATTATCAAGACTTACTGGAGCTGTAGTATGGTCACAATAATGCTTGGTTTGTAAATAGGGATTAACTATTAGGTAGTTGGGTTTGTTATGCCCAATTATCCATGATATTGTTATTACAAGTTATCTGATCAGTGCAGCATTTGGGTAGGATGCTGCAGTGTTCTTTGTGGAAGGATTGTGTGAGTTTTTGGAAATGTAATTACAGAAAACTGAGAAGGCTGCCTCTGCAAAGCCGATATCTAAACATTTTGATGAATTAGAACATGGAACAGCATAGATAGGAACAGGCTCATCAGCCCACCATGTCTCTGATACTAATGGTACTAATTTAAACTGTGAAGGTGCTCCCTAAATCTATTGGGATGAGAGTTTGATGGCGATCTAGTGACAATGAAGGAATGGCAGTACCTTTCCATGATGGGATGGTGAATTATTTTGATGACATGCAAGTGGCAGTTGCCCAAATGCCTTGTCCTTGACACACAAGGTTACGGGCTGAATTGTTCTCCATTGCTTCGCGTGTTTGATAAGTTACAAAATACAAATGGGCTGTTTATAGCCTGGATGAGATTTGTGAGTTTAGGCATCACACTCGTGTCTTTTCGATGATGGAAAGGTGTTGAGGTTTGATTTAGTTTAGAGATACTGCGCTGTACCTCTAAATGAAACTAAACTAAACACTGGCACAACATGAGGCGAGTCATGATACAGCACAGCCCGCCTCTGACCACCTCTTGTGGACATGACTTTTATATGGCTGGTCCTGTGGAGTTTCTGATCAATAGTGATTCCATCTTTGGACCAAGGCTCTGAGATTTGGAATCGAGTAATCCTGATGAAAGGAGACACAAAAGGCTGGAGTAACTCAGCAGGTTAGACAGCATCTCTGGAGAAAAGGAATAAGTGACATTTTGGGTCGAGCCCTTCTTCAGACCAGACAAAACCCAAATTGAGCATCAAGCTGTTACTGAGAAGCATTGCTGCCACTTTCTGATAACTGAAGTAAATGTCTTTAGGTAGTGTAGGTTGGATTAGGTTTGTCCTTCTCTCTGTGGTTGATTCTTAACAGCCACTCCCTGTTCTGGTCAAGTTGGGGGTGGATAATAATTGCAGATCTCGCAGGAGTTATCTACATCCCACAAATGCATAAATCAAGACATTTTTTGCGGCATAAGTGAGGCTCTTCAAAAATAGCTTTCACTAAATGGCCTCAACCTGAAACGTCACCCATTCCTTCTCTTCAGAGATGCTGCCTGTCCCGCTGAGTTACTCGGCTTTTTGTGTCTATTTTCAATGTTAAGCCTTGATACAGACAGATTTCTCTGTTGCCGCTGGTCCAAATGCACGTCAAGTGGAGGAACCACTTTTCAAACTGAAAATCCAGGGACTGGATGAACTGTTTAAGGGTAAATTCTAACAATTTTGTTAGAAAATCGACGTTGCGTGAAGATGGATGGAAAAAATATTTACCAGTACTGCCAATGAAGCTGCTGCCGATCTTAGTGACCTCAATGCAAAGTGGAGACTCGAGAGACTACAGATGCTGGAAACTTGAGTAAAAAGCAAAGTGCTGGAAGAGCTCAGTGGGTCAGGCAGTATTTGTACCATTGGCTCTCAGCGTCAGGCAGCTTCTAGTAGATAATACCCTCTAATCCAGGCAGCATACATTCTTCTGCACCCCCTCCAAAGCCTCCACCTCCCATCCTGTCAATAGTCAATAGTCAGATTTATTCGTCACATACACAATGAAGTGCAGTGAAATGAACTTGCCAGCAGCGGTGAAGGGACGACCAGAACTCCACACAGTACTTGAAATGCGGCCTAACCAAAGTCCTATAAAAAGCTGAAATGTGACTTCCTGACTCTTGTACCCAATGCCCCGACCAATGAAGGCAAGCATAACATTGGCTTTCTTTTCCGCTCTATCAACTTGTGTCGCTAGTTTCATGGAGCTATGGGCTTGGAACCCAATGCTCTGGCAGGACTTGGACAAATTAGACGGGGAAATACATGGGCGATGTTGTGCTTAAATATGGGGTCTCCTCTTTGGTGTCAAAAGCTGGAAGGCATATTATCTGAGCTGTAATAGATTAGGAAAGCAAAGCACAGTGATACCTGGGGCTTTGTTCATGAGTTGGTCACAGTCAGCATATGGGTGTAGCAGGCAGCCACCATGGCGAGTGGTATATTGGCCTTCAATGTGAGAGGAATTGACCATATACTGGACCAGAGATGTATTGCTGCAGTTCTGCAGGGCCATGGTGAGACCACATTGAGTATTGTGTGCAGTTTTGGTCTCCTTTTCCAAGGAAAGATGTTTGTGCTATGGATGGAGTGTTGTAAAGATTTAGTAGACTAATTCCTTGAATGACAAGATTGAAATATGAAGAGAGAGTGGGATAATTGATATGTCCAATAGATTTACGAGAAGAACAGAGGAGGATGGACGCAAAATGCTGGAGGAACTCAGTGGGTCAGGCAGCAACTCCGGTGGAAACGAATAGGTGACGATTTCGGTCGGAACCCTTCTTCAGACCAGAAATGTCACCTATTCCATTTCTCCAGAGATGCTGCCTGACCCGCTGAGTTATGGCCCTGTCCCACGGTACGAGTTCATTCCAAGAGTTCTCCCGAGTTTGCCCTGATTTGCCCTCAGAGAATTATGGTAATGGCCGCTCATCGGTACTCGGGGCTCTCGTGGACATTTTTCATCATGTTGAAAAATCTCCCGAGCTTACCTGCCGTTAGCGAGTCTTCCCGAGTACCTGGCGTTAGCGTTATGAGCCACTAAGAGACGTCCCCGAGCTCCGACTTACCCGCTACATTCATTCTCCGTGCTTACCATGAGTTTGATTTTTTTTTTTTTAAACTCGTGAAAGTTCTTGGAATTAACTCGTACCGTGGAACAGGGCCATTACTCCAGCCTTTTATGTCTCTCTACACATTGAACAGTTGTGGTCCTCACTGAAATTTACATTAGTGCATTGGAAATGCAGGAAAGATGTTCTTGATGGTGGAGAACCGGAGCCCATGGTCAAAGGAATAGGACTATTTAGAACTGAGATGATGAGAAATTTCTTTTCCCAGGGGTGTGTAAATGTTCTTTATCACAGAAACTTGCTAAGGCCAAATAATGGCTGAAGAGATCAGGGAAATGTGGGGCGAAAACAGGAATAGGGTGTGAATTTGGATGATCACCCATGATCATGTTAAATGTGGAATGGGCTCGCAGGGCCAAGTAGCAAAATACTTTCAATGTTCCTGTGAAAGAAATGCAGAAATTTTTGTGATCTGACAATACTTTGAATATTGTAGCTTGTTGTTCAAGACTTCCGGGAGACACTCCAGTGCCGGGGGCGAAGGAGCACAATGAAAGCCCCCGAGCTAATTCATTGTTTTAGACATTTTGGTTTTGAGAAATTATTTGGCTGGCAGAGAGTCTATGAGAGATGATCTAACAAGGGAATGAAATATATAATTCCACAGAATTACTCTGGATTAAAATTAGAGAGTTCTGTGTGTCATGCTATTGTTTGGTTTCTGTATGGCTTACAGTGCCCTCACCTTTGTTCCCCTCCACCCCCACCTCAACGAGTTCCAGGTCCGCCACAACGTAGAGCTCTACTTCCATCACCTCCGTGCCTTTTTCTATGGGAAGGAGTCCTCACCACTCGATCTCCTTCCTGTAGACCCTCATCATTATTTGATATTCGGCGCACAATGGTGGTGTCGTCTGCAAATTTAAAAATTGAATTAGATTTGTACAATGCTGCATAATCGCGGGTGTACAAGGAGCAAAGATTTCTGCCTTTTAATCTCATCCTTAGCTCTGGGGTCAATTGCATTTCCCTTATCATGGTCCTTCGGAGATCACTTATTATCCCTCAACCTCTGATTTTACTGTACTGAGAACGCAACCTTGTGGAGCACCAGTGTTGAAGATTATCGTAAGAGAATGATTTGCCCCCTATCCTCACTGATTGGGGTCTGTTGGTCAGGAAGTCGTGGATCCAATTGCGGAGATGAGTGCTGATGCCAAGTCCTGCGAGTTTGGTGATGAGCTTGGATGGTATAAATATTAAAGGCAGAGCTACAGTCTATGAATCGGAGTCTGATGTCTGTGTCTCTCTTATCCAGAGATGAGTGTAGGGCTCAGGCGATGGCATCGTCCATGGACCTGTTGTGGCGGTAGATGAACTGCACTGGGGCAAGGTCGCTGGGTAGACTGGATTTAATGCGTTCCATAACTAGCTTCTCAGAACATTTCATAATGGTGGATGTCAAGGCCACTGGACTGTAGTCATGTAGGCATGGGGTCTTGTTTATCTTCAGCACTGGGTTGATGGTGGTCTTGAAGCTGGTGGGTACCTCAGAATGGAGTAGGGGGAGATTAAAGATGTCCGCAAATACTCCCGCTAGCTGGTCCGTGCAGCTACTGACACTGCCAGGAACTCTGTCTGGGCCAGTTGCTTTTTGTGGGTTTACCTTCAGGAAGGCCGATCTAAACTCTGGTACATTCACCCTGGGCAGAGGTACACTTGAGTCTGAAGAGCCAGGTGCTTTAATCTGCACCTTTAATCTGCAACTGGTCATTTACTTTAGTCCCAGCTTCAGTAGATTGGCTGTTCACAGCGATCCTGCCTGATATGATTGTTAATAAATGGCTAATTCGGTTAGTATCTACAACATCTTTGTTTCAAAGGACTCATTCCCAGAGAGAGGTACAATTCCTATTAATTGGAAAATTGAAATCAATAGGTTTTAAAAGTTACTTCCATCTACGAAACTGCTTTATTAAAGTGATTTCTGCCTTTTAATCTCATCCTTAGCTCTGGGGTCAATTGCATTTCCCTTATCATGATCCTTCGGCGATCACTTATTATCCCTCAACCTCTGATTTTACTGTACTAACGTAGTTTTGCACCACATTGTGCAACTGCCCCCTGACATATTCAAGGGAAGGGAGCTCAAGGGAAAAAGACAGATTTTTATTCACAATCACAATAATACTTTATTAGCCAAGTATGTTTTGCAACATACGAGGAATTTGCCAAGCCAGTCATATAAATAAAAAGCAAGGGAACACACAAAATACTTTTTAACATTAACATCCACCACAGTGACTCCTCCACATTCCTCACTGCCATGGGAGGCAAAAAAAGTTCAAATTTCTTCCCTTCTTTGCTCTCCCGCAGCCGGGGGCCTCGAGCCTTCTGTTGACGGGATGATCTTACTCCCGTAGCCGGCGGTAGGATCATTGACAAATTAGTTGTCTGAAAGGTTTTCTTGAGAGAGAGTTATACAGCATGGAAATAGGCCCTTCAGCATATGCTGAGTAAGATGTCTCTAGGTTATTGGCATTGGTTTATTACTATGCTGCACATTGATACCAAAGACATGGATAGAAAGATGAGGTCATGCAAAGAGAATTTAGGGATTTGGATAGTAGGTTGTTAAACAGGATCTCCAGGGTTGGAGGCAGTCATCCAGCATGGAATCAGGCCCTTCGGCCCAACCTGCCCATGTCGACCAAGATGCACCATCAACGCTAGTCCCACCTGCCCATGTTTCGCCCATATTCCTCCAAACTTATTCTATCCATGTTCTTGTTCAAATTGTTTAAATTTTGTGATAACACCTGCCTCAACTACTCCCTCTGGTAGCTCGTTCCATGTTTCCGCACCCGCTGTGTGAATAAATTTGCCCCTCGGGTTCCTATTAAACCTTTCCCCTCTCACCTTAAACCCATGTCCTCTTATTGTTGATTTCCCTATCAGGGTAAAAGACTCTGCATCCACCCTATCTATTCTCCTCATGTTCTTAAACACAGGATTTTACATTGCAATGACAGGATTACTGTCGGTTTCACATACAAGTAAGGCAAGAAGTAGAACGGCCGTGTAATTCAATACGTAGCCATGGAGCTGCTGCAGTAGAGAGGGCTTCTGATATTTGGCTCATCCTGGGGAGGTGGGACAGGTCTAATGAAGGGTCTCGACCCGAAACATCATATATTCCTTCTGTCCAGAGATGCTGTCTGATCCGCTGAGTTACTCCAGTTTTTTGCGTCTATCTTCGATGTAAACCATCATCTACAGTCCCTTCTTGCACAGAGAACCAATATCCTTCATTTGTGTTCCTAAACAGTGTGTGGATAGTCTGATATATACACAAAAAGCTGGAGTTACTCAGCGGTACAGGCAGCATCTATGGGAGTTGAGCTTATAGGACTTGATATTACAATCCCTAGTATAATTGGCACCTTCTTACTATCTGGAGTGGGGGTAGGGGTAAAAACTTCATTGGGGTCATCAGGAGGGCACCCTCCTTCCTTGGTGTTTCGTTGATAGGCCCACGACACCTCCACAGGGCTCAACAGCAACACCCGGCATCCCAGGTGCGCTCCCCTCCGTTTTACCCCTCTTGTTGGTCATTTTGCAGCCCAGTTGGAGTCTTTCCTCTTCAGCCACAGCCAGTTGCTGCTTCGCTCGGCAGCCTCTGACAGCGACCTGACCTGACGGCTTGCCGGAAAGCCTGTCCTCGAACTCCCATTCCCTTCAGGAGTCTGGTTGTTGACATGGCTACAAACCCTCTACAACCAATCTCTACAGGGAGCACCTGAGTACGCCAGCCGCGTTGTTCTGCCTCCGCTGCTAAGTCTGAATACTTCAGACATTTGCGTTCATGCGCTTTTTGCGTTCATGAAAGAAGGAATGAGTGACGTTTCGGGTCGAGACCCTTCTTCAGACTGAAAGTCGGGGGAGGAGGAGATACAGAGATAAGGAAGTGTAAGGTGTGAGAACGAGTCTTCAAAGGAGGTGGAGATCAAGGAATATGTAGAATAGATCATTGTTAGCTGGGAGAAGGTAACAACAAAGCAAACAGATAAAATGTAATCGGGGACAGTCAGACTGGTCGGAGAACTGGGAAGGGGGAAGAGGGAAAGCAAGGGTTACTTGAAGTTCGGGGTCAATGTTCATACCGCTGGGGTGTAAGCTGCCCAAGGGGATGGTTTGGGTGGGAAGGGATGAATTAACCAGGGAGTTGTGGAGGGAATGGTCTCTGCAGAAGGCAGAAAGGGGTGGAGATGGGAAGATATGGCTCGTGGTGGGATGCCGTTGGATATCCAATCCAATCCAACTTTATTTGTTAAGCACTTTAAAACAACCAATGTTGACCAAAGTGCTGTACAGAAGAATAAACAAGACATCATAAACAGACAACATAACAGAACACAACATAACAGCTCACATAAGGCGCAAAAATTACATATGAAATACAACAATAAATTAAAAGACATAAAACATGAGTAAAAATAATAACCACGCAATAAAAGCAATCAAAATAAGAAATTAAATCAAGTAAATAAAGTCGACATCTTACTGGGTATCAAAGGCCACGGAGAAGAGATGGGTTTTAAGAAGTGATTTAAAAACAGACAGAGAAGAGGCCTGTTTAATGTGGAGAGGCAGATCGTTCCATAATTTGGGTGCCGACACAGCAAAGGCACGGTCCCCTCTGAGCTTCTGCTTAGTTTTAGGCCCACTCAGGAGCAGCTGATTATCTGACCTGAGAGAGCGGGCGGGTGTGTAAGGGTGTAGAAGCTCAGATAGGTAGGGCGGGGCAAGACCATTCAGGGATTTAAAAGCAAATAAAATAATTTAAAAATGGATCCTAAACTGAATAGGCAACCAGTGGAGTGAGGCTAAAATGTGCGAAATGTGCTCATGTTTACGTGTGCCAGTTAAAAGACGTACAGCTGCATTCTGTACCATCTGGAGACGAGCGTGTAAAATGGCAAAAATGTCGGAGGATTGTGTTGTAAGCGACGGCTGGTGGGGTGAGGACCAGGGGGACTCTATCCCTGTTTATAATAGAAGTCAGTCGATAGTCTATCTTCTGTAATGGAGACTGTGAGATCAAGGGGAGGGAGGTGTCTGAGCTAGTCCAAGTGAATTTGAGTGCAGGATGCAAATTGGTGGTGAAGTTGTTGAGTCCATGAATTCTGCATGGGTGCAGGAGGTGGCATTGGTGCAGTCGTCAATGTAACGGAGATAGAGTTTGGGGATCAGGCCAGTGTACGCCTGGAATGGGGATTGTTCAACGTACCGTACAAAGAGGCACGCATAGCTGGTGCCCATGTGAGTGCCCATAGTTATGCTTTTGATTTGGAGGAAGTGGGAGGAGTCGGAGAAGTTGTTAAGTGTGAGGACCAGCTCCGCTAGGCGGAGTCGAGTGTTGGTAGAGGGAAATTGGCTGGTTCTGCGGTCAAGGAAGAAACGGAGGACTTTAAGGTCTTCATAGAAACATAGAAACAGAAAATAGGTGCAGGAGTAGGCCATTCGGCCCTTCGAGCCTGCACCGCCATTCAATATGATCATGGCTGATCATCCAACTTAGTATCCTGTACCTGCTTTCTCTCCATACCCCCTGATCCCTTTAGCCACAAGGGCCACATCTAACTCCCTCTTAAATATCGCCAATGAACTGGCCTCAACTACATTCTGTGGCAGAGAATTCCACAGATTCACCACTCTCTGTGTAAATTTTTTTTTTCTCATCTCAGTCCTAAAAGATTTCCCCTTTATCCTTAAACTGTGACCCCTTGTTCTGGACTTCCCAAACATCGGGAACAATCTTCCTTCCTGGTGGGGGATGCAGATGTAGAGTGACTGAACGTCCATGGTAAAGATGATGGAGTGGGGGCCCGGAAAGCGGAAATCATTAAAGAGACGGAGGGCGTGTGAGGTGTTGTGGACATAGGTCTGGAGGGATTGGACCGGGGGGGGGGGGGGGGGGGGATAGGATGGAGTCGAGGTACATGGAAATGATTTCAGTGGAGCAGGAGCAGGCTGAAACAATGGGCCTGCCAAGGCAGTTGTGTTTATGGAATCTGGGGAGAAGGTAAAACCGGGCTGTGCGGGGCTGAGGAACGATAAGGTTGGAGGCTGTGGAGGGCAGACAGCCTCCAAATTGCGAAATGATGGCCTGGTGCTCATCTGTGGGGTCAGGGTCCAAGGGTAAGTAGGAGGAGGTGTCCAAGTGCTGGCTCCTGGCCTCAGTGCGGTAGAGGTCAGCTCTCGTGTGCGAACGTGGCGCTGAAGGACGAGAAGCCAAAGCAAAGAAGTGGAAGTCAAATAACCGAACGCAAACAAAGCCGAAAAACCAACTAACCGAAAGGGTGGGATGCCTAAAAGCAAACTCACAGAAAGGACGCTCTGCCGAAAAGTCAAATAACGGACATGACGTCGCAGGGCGGGGGTGGGGGGGGCAGTACTTGTCAGCGATTGGTCCATACCCCCACGTCAATCACTGGCCAATGGAGACAGGATGGTGGGGGTCATTTTCCCACACAAGCCATAGGTGACTGGGCACTCTGAACCCGAGCACCAAGTTATAAACGGCTGAAGATCCCCACTCGGCCACGGCCATCCTCCGCCTCGTCTAACCCGTGCGGCCGCACTGTGACGGGCTATGTGTCGGCAGCGCCGGGTGGAGCAGAGGTGTGGGACAGGCTGGTCCCTCCGCCCATCCTGAGTCACTGACCACGATGCACTGCCATCGGACCCCAACCCCGGATGATTCACGGCCACTCCGGCCGCGGGGACAGAGGGCTCGGGGCATTGGCAGCCATAGCAAATCGTTTTTAAAACCTGGGGGGGGGGGGGGGGGGGGGGGCGATGACAAGTGTGCATGACAACCCCCCCCCCTTGACAACAAGAAGCATGTTTTATTTATTGTTTAAACACAGTAATGCCGTCTGGTTGCCTGCGTAATGCACACAAGCTCCCACGCTCAAAACACCAGATAATCTGTAAACTGTTTTAACCGAAGATGAACACAAAAAGCTGCGGTAACTCAGCAGAACAGGCAGCATCTCTGGAGAGAAGGAATGGGTGACATTTCGGGTCGAGACCATTCTTCAGACCTGAAGACTGAGTCTGAAGGGTCTCCCCGAAACGGCACCCATTCCTTCTCTCGAGAGATGCTGTCTGTCCCACTGAGTCACTCCAGCATTTTGTGTCCATCTTTGGTGTGACAGTTGTCTCATTTCATCAGCTGAGACCATTCAGGTCTGAAGAATGGGGAGGTAAGTGGGAGGAGATAAAATTGTTTGTTGTCATGCACACTTGTCATCGGCCCGCCAGGGAATTTGTGTCGTCTCTCCTCTCCTCCCCCCCCCCCCCCCCAATATTTTAAAAGCGATTTACTATGGCTGCCAATGCCCCGAGCCATCTGTCCCCGCGGCTGGGGTGGGGGGTGAATCACTCGGTGTGGGTGTCGGGGGGTGAATCACCTTGGTGTGGGGGTTGGGGTCTGATGGCGGTGCATCTGGGTGGGTGGAGGGACCAGCTTGTCCCACACCTCTGTTCCACCCGGCCCCGTGTGCGCATGCGCTGCCGACACACAGCCCGTCACAGTGCGGCCGCATGGGGGAGACGGGGCGGAGGGCGGCCGTGGGAAAGTGGGGGCTGTCCCGAGGGATGCGCTCCTTCGGCCGCTTACAACTTGGTGCTTGGGTTCAAGATACAAGATACATTTATTTGTCACATGTGCCAGTTGTGCCATACAGCCATACAATAAAATAAAGAACACAACACACGATAGAGTTCAACATAAAGCATCCCCACAGAGCAGATTCAAAAGTTACCCACTGTGAGGGAAGGCACCAAAGTCAGTCTCTTCCTCTGATGTTCACCCGTGATCGGGGCCTCCGGAGCCCTCCGCAGTCGCTACTACGGGCAGCCTGCCGCTCAGGCCCGCTCGCCGGGATGTTGGCTCTCCGACGTCGGGACTGAAGGCCAACCTCAGCGGCTTGGACCTCCAAATCGGCCGCTTCCCACCGGAGTCCGCAGCTCCCGATGTCCCCAGGCCGGTTGGAGATTCACGCTGGCAGCCTCAGCAAAGGGCCCCAGGGACTCCGCGATGTCGGTCAGCTCCGCCCGCGCTGGGAGCTCCGCGAGCAGCGGGCCCAACGCTCCGGAGCTCCAAATGAATAAGATTAATCTCTTACAATAATTTTTTTTAAATGTATCACCTTGTGATGACATCTGGTCACATGTGTGGCATTTTGGGTTCACTTTCTAAAGAATGGGCCTTTAGAGCTTGTTGACTGACATTGGAATTGTACTCCAATGAGAACCTGTGTCTTTGACTGATGGTTTATCTTTGGACATCGTTGTCAGAATAGCAAAGACGGTGCCTTATATTACTGAAGTGATTGGAAAATGGGATTGTATTGCTCTTTTTTTGAGATGTCATTCATTTTCACCTAGTCTTTCACCCGAAATTTTCTTAGGCACCAAAACCCCCCAAATTGTTTAACATTTTAAGCGTCTTAAACACTGCGCTCTCATGGTTGTAAGATTTTCTGCTTGAGTGGTTTGTGCCTGTTCAAAGCTGGCAAAGTATGGATTGAATAGCCCAGGGGTGATAATTACCCTATTTAGCAACAAAACATTGCACTTGAAATTGCACACTATTCTTGCGATGTCACTTGTCAATTGGAAAGGTAGAAAATAGCACACTTAGGACCAGGGAACTGTTATTTCACGTTATTTACTAATGAAGAATCTATAATATCTAAAGAATACTGCATGTCATAATAATGGTTACCGGGAACGATTCACAGATGTATGTTTTTATTCCTGTCACATCTTGGCCTTTGGACCAACCAGCAAAATGGCTTCCACTTTTTCTGGCTTTCTGGGTGAACCGGGTGATCCCTGCCTTGTTCCTTGATTAAAAAGAATGAATTGAGTGGTATCCTCGAGGTGAGGTTGAACATGCTGAACCAGCATTTACTGTGTCCCTGTGCACATCTGTGCCAGATGGCAGAATCACTGATTGCTGAATGATTTGTGCTTTCCTCTGCTTAATTTCTTTGAAGATCGGATGTCAATCAATCCCGATCAAAGGAACAGTAACACTGGTCCGTAATGTTAAATCACTCTCGCAAAGCTCTCATGGAATGCTAATGAGAAGATGCATGTAAATTTTTGGCGTCTGTTATGACTTTGAATCACATTGACCTATATTGCACAATCTAATTCACACCTGCACCATGGGATTTGCTGTTACCACAGACATTGCCAGTCTCTGAGCAGCCACCTTTAATCTTAAAATTCCTCAGAAGTCTTGGGAAGTTCAGTATGTCCCGAACAACTCTCACCAACTTCTACATGTGTGCTTTAGAAAGCATTTTTTTGGGATGCACCACAGCATCGTTTGGGAACAGCTCCATCCAAGACTGCGGAGTTGTGGACATAGTCCAGACCAGGGGTGGGGAACCTTTTCATGTTGGAATGCCGCATAATAGCTGTAATCTAATAAGGCCGCATCCAAGAAACTCCAATTAGATATACTTCAAAATGTACATTATTTTGTTAAAATAGCCCTCATGACTTACTAATGTTTTAATTGTGGCCGTCAGTCGGGGAGGATTATTTAGTTGAATCTTCTTTTACTCTGGTATTTTAAATACATTCATTTTAAGATTAAAATTAAAATAATAAAAGACGAGCAAAAATAGAAGGATTTGTTCTACAAAATTTGGATTCATTCAAAAGGCCGCCCTTAATGGCCTAGAAGGCCGCAGGTTGCCCACCCCTGGTCCAGACCATCCCGCCAACCAACCTCCCTTCCATGACTCCATCTACACTTCATGCTGCCTCAGCAAGGCCAGCAGCATAATCAAGGACCAGTCTCACCCGGACACTCCCTCTTCTCCCCTCTCCCATCGGGCAAGTACAAGAATTTGAAAACATATGGCTCCAGAATCGGGGACAGTTTCTTCCCAGCTGTGATCAGACAACTGATTAGCTGGTTAGAGAATGTTTCAGTTGTCTGATCACAGCTGGGAAGAAACTGTCTTTGAACTGTCTTTTATCAGGCGTTATTAGACTTTAACTTGCACTAAATATTGTATCCTCTATCCAATCGTGCATTGTCATTTATTTGACTAGATAGTACGCAACAAAGGTTCTTCACTGTACTTCAGTACACGTGACAATAATAAATAAAACTCAAACTAAAACAGTATTCGGTGGACCATCAACAAAGTCTAGGGTGAGAATTATTTTTTTGGTCCTTATTTTTCTGTGCAAAATCTTCTGGGGTGGGGGGGGGTTGAAGATTGAATCTGTGTGGCTGGAGCTGTGCGGCACTATTTCTACTAGTGGCATTGTGCTGCCATTGGAGAGTTTCCAGCATTTGTGAAACTATTTAATGTTTTGATTGTTGTGTGGGTTTGGATGTCACCGGCAAGACTATTGTTTATTACAAACCCCTGCTTGCCTTGATCTGTCAGGTCTTCTCAATAGGAGGGCAGTCTACCAACATGGCAAGAGGATGAGACCATTTAGCTCGTCTTGCATGTTAATTCCATCCTCTTTCACTATCCTTAATACCTATTGCACAACAAAAAAAATTAAAAGGTTGTGGAAATCGGACGTCAATGCAACTGTTACTAGATGATAGTAAATTACTATCATAAATTACCAAAATACAAGACTTTAGGATGCCATTAAGGTGGCTAATGTGGCATGCTAAGGAAGGAACTGCAGATGCTGGTTTACACCAAAGATAGACACAAAATGCTGGAGTAACTCAGGGGGTCAGGCAGCATCTCTGAATAGACAGAATAGGTGGTGTTTTGGGTCGAGCATGCTTGGGTTTTTTAAAAAGTACAGGAGGAAAAGTAAGAAAAATAATTTGTTTCACATTTCACAGATCAGGATCTACGGCTGACTAGGATGAAGAAATTTTACCCTGAGATTATGGTCTCTGGTTCTATTTTCCCATTCTGGAAATCGCTCAGCATCTTCCCTTGTAACGTATTAGAATCTTACATGATCGATGAGAGTGTTCCATCTAAACTCCAAATATGACCACAATTTATTCCTTGTCTTTTTCTTTTGCAACAACAGAGGGTTGAGACAACAACCCAAGGAATCCATTTAGAGGGTTTTCTGTACAGCCTTCAACATCCTTCAGGTAGAAGGAGATCAAAATTGTAGGCAGTATTCCAGGTGTGTTCTCTGCATTTGTCTACTTTTGTAACTCCATCTCCCATATGTTTGGCCAAGATGGATTTGTGATCTCAAGATTGTATTTAAATTGTCTGCAATTGATATTTAATTTTTGTCAGCACATTTCTGGATTAAATCCAGAAGCTCGGTGAAATTGTCCTCCAGGAAAGTAAGACGATATCAACTAACGGAAAAGCTATTTTTATGTTCTGTTGCTTTAACATCTGAACATTTATTTTTGCATTTATTTGTTTGTACGCATCAGGTTGATTGCATTAGTCGAAACAGGGTGGACCACATGAAGGTTGCAATCTCCTACCCCGATTATTTTGCATTGACTCCAAGACCGAGTGGCGCAGAGCCTGGAAAGATGCCAACACCAACAATGGAAAGGTCATCACAGACTCCACAGTGAAACCACCGGGTTTTGACCTCCATCAGGATTCCTCTGGCTAACCCTGAACAGAATCCGCACCCTCCATGCAAGAACAGCCCATCACCTGCATAAGTGGGGGATGACAGACAGCCCTGCTTGTGACTGCGGACATCCAGACTAGACCATCCCACACATCGTGAATGACTGCTCACTGAGGCTTTTCCCTGGTGGTATCAAGTAACTGATGGTGTCCTGGCCCGGATGTCTACCCTTGACCTACAACTTTAGGTGTGCATGCCATACACAAGAAGGAGATTTTATTTTGCAGTGGGTTTCCTTCTCCTTGAAGTGAAACCACTGAATTATGAGAGGCATCAATAGGGTAGATGGTCAGAACTTTTTTCCAAGGATGGAAATATCAAATACTGGCGGGCATAGCTTGGAGGTGAGAGGGGTAAAGTTTAAATGAGATATGTATGTGGGGCAAGTTTAAAAAAAAAATATATATACAGGGGGTGGTGAGTGCCTGGAACACGTAGCCAGGGGTGGTGGTGGAGACAGATACGATAGGGGCATTTAAGCAGGGGGATATGGATTATGTGCAGGCCGATAAGAGTTGGTTTTGTCATCATGTTCAGCACAGACATTGTGGGCAGAAGGGCCTGGCCCTGTGCAATACTGTCCTATGTTCTATGCTTCGCGGAACAGTGCAGCACAGTATTAGGCCCTTTGGCGCACAATGTCCATGCCGAACATGATGCCAAGTTAATCACCCCTACCTTCACATGATCCATGTCACTCCATTCCCTACGTATCAATATGCCTATCCAAACGCCTCTTCAATGCCAAACTAACCATGCATTCATACATGTTGTTTAAGAAGGAACTGCAGATGCTGGAAAATCGGAGGTAGACAAAAGTGCTGGAGAAACTCAGCGGGTGCAGCAGCATCAGTCTGAAGAAGGGTTTCGGCCCGAAACGTTGCCTATTTCCTTCGCTCCATAGATGCTGCTGCACCCGCTGAGTTTCTCCTGCACTTTTGTCTACCTATGCATTCATACATCACAGCTTAGTTCAGCAGTAGCAAATGAGAGGATTGTTCAGTAGTCTGATAACAGTGGGGAAGAAACTGTGCCTGAACCTGGTGGTACGCGCATTCAAATATTTGTATGATCTCCACAGCCTGGTCCTGTCGTGTACCGTACTATGAAATACAGAATAATCTAATTTATTAAATTGAACACAATGGCATGAGAGAACATAAGAACGTAAAAACAAGTATGAGCAAGATCGGTCATCTGGCCCCTTTGCCATTTTGCTGAACTACCCCATCGTACTGTAGACTTTGGCTACTCAGTTAGGAATGGGCAGTAAATGCTGTCCTTACCACCAGCACTTGGATGAGTATAAGAATAAATTTTATGTACTGCTCGTCTTCAAATACTCACTGTATGCAAAAGTCATTTTATTTTTTTCTCAAACTGACTTATTTTATATGTTATGATTGTTGCCTTCAAAGCCATAAACTCTGTGATAGTACTTTGCAATCTCCTGTTTGCTGACTGTATATTGAGGATTTATCATCCGGTTATAATTAATAGGGATAATTAAATTGAAGCAGGAAAAAATCAACTTTTACTCAACAAAATCATTTGAGTTGTTTATTACTATGTGCTTCACAATTTTACAATTTTTATTTATTTAGCGAATGCAAAGTCCTTTAGCCAAGCAGTTGCCTCTTGATTTGCTGTATGAAGGGTGACAAGTCCTCCTTTGAGTCTTTGTTGAGGGCATGCTTCAATGATGTGTTGCATTGTTTGCTGCTCTCCACAAGCACACCGTGGGGTTGGACTGCTGCCCCATTTGTGAAGGCTGGCCAAGCAGGGGCCATGTCCAGTCCTGAATCTATTCAGCGTCGTCCACTGCTGCCTTGGGAGATTGGTGCCAGGGTGTGGTCTGACACCAGATGTTTATTTGGGACGTCCTTGGACTCCCATTCCTTTTTCCAAGCAGATTGGATGGTGAAATCAGCTGGTGGTGGGTTCTTCCAAATTGGTCGTCTAGATGGAAGTCGAGCAGTGGGTGGGTTGAAGATGTCTATGTGAATTGGCAGGTGAGGGGAGTTTTTGGTCTTTTGGAGCATCCTTTGAGTGAGGACTACTCGCCGGATGTGTGGATGGGCTATGTTGGATAGGACAGGGAGCCAGGGGAGTGGTGTTGAGCGGATTGTTCCTGTGATGATCCTCATTGTTGAGTTCAATTGGGTGTCCACATGGTGTGTGTAGGATGACCTGGACCAAACAGGGGCACAATATTCGGCTGAAGAAAATGCAAGGGCTAGTGCTGAAATGCGCAGTGTGGGGGCTGCTGCCCCCCACTTTGAGCCAGCAAGCTTACTGAGGAGATTGTTTCTGGACTTCACCTTAGCTGCTGTTCTTTTGAGATGTTCCTTGAAGAATAGGGTCCTGTCAAGGGTCACTCCGAGGTAGGTTGGAGTGGGGGCATACTTCAGTTTGGTCCTGCTCAGATAGATGTTTGGTTCTCTTGTGGCTTCTGCATTATGGAGGTGGAACACACTGGAGACCGTTTTTTATGGGCTTGGTTTTAGGCGCCAGGTTTTGCAGTACTCGTCCAGTTTAGCAAGGTCTTCATTAAGCACCTGTTCCAATGTACCAAAATCTGGTGCTTGGAAGGCCAAACAGATGTCATCTGCATAGATGAATTTGCGGGATTTGGTGGTGGGTAGGTCATTTGTGTAAAGGTTGAACAGGGTTTGGGCTAAGACTGACCCTTGCGGGAGCCCATTCTTCTGCGTTCTCCATGCACTCTTGTTCTGACCAAGGTGAACTCTGAACCTGCGATTGGAGAGCAGAGATTTGATGGTTTCTGATGCCCAGGCAGGGAGTGCTTTGGTGAGTTTTAGGAGGAGGCCTTTGTGCCACACAGTGTCATAGGCTGCAGTGAGATCAAGGAACACTGCCCCGGTCTTCAGTTTGTTCTCGAAGCCGTTTTCAATGCAGGTGGTTAGGGCCAGAACTTGTTCTCCTGTGCTGCGGTCCTTGCGGAAACCTGCCTGATCCACACTAAGGATCTCTTCTACTCCTGGAGATATACGTTGTAGTATAAGGCGTTCTAAGATTTTGAGTGGGACGCAGAGTAGAGAGATTGGGCGGTAGCTTGCTGATATTTTACAATTATATATAGCTTCTTCTTGGGCGCCCTTCGGTCGTGGCTGACCATGGGTGTCTCCAGGGTGCTATTCCCTATATGGAGGACGCCCGTGCGTGACTTTGTTTAACGTGGGTAGACTGGAGCACAGACAGCCACACCACAGTACTTGACAGATCTGGGTCAGGATCCAGTGACATGGAGTCCCAGATGACCGGAGACGACCCTTTTCTGCTGCAGCCTTCATCCGCCTTCCCAGCCGTTGTGACACTACACTAAGGTCAGCCATTGTCCTCCGCCTGTTCCACCGTTGAGGTCTTGGTTGGATTGCTGTTTGTCAGAGACCTCCCCCTTGCCCTTACCACCATGGATGGCCCTACCAGGAGCATAGCTCCAGACGGCATCGCTCTCAGGACCACACGAGCTTCTCCACCACGACAAGGTGACAATCCACGGAGAAGACTTTGTTAAGTAGGCCTCTGAGAGCTCCGATTTATTCTTGCAGAAATATTTTAACATTTTATCTTTGATAATATTTTACTTTTCAAACACATTTTGGAACCTGTTTATATAGTTTTATATCAGTTGGCTACCACAATGCACTTGATCGAAACTAAACTAAACCTAAGTTGACAGTCTTACTGGCTCTTCAGCCCAATTTGCCCTTGCCAACCAAGATACCCCATCTACGCTAGTCCTGCCCCTCTCAACCTTTCCTATCCATGCACCTATCCAAATGTCTTTTTAATGTTGTAATAGTACCTGCCTCAACTACCTCCTCTGACAGCTCATTCGAAATACCCAAACTTAAACCTAGCCGCCCCATACTCCATTTGCTCAAAGAATAGGCTTTCAGCTTTCAATTGCAGAATTATTCGTGAAATTCATGGCACAGGGTGCAACCTTTCAGCTCATCAGGTCCACAGCAGACAAACATTGAGTTATTTAGATTACTTCTGCTTCTCCACTCTTGGTCGGCAGGCTTTGATTTTGCCTTTTCAAGTGCTCAGCATTCTCATTGCTCTTCTAAGTTCACAGTCTTACTGGCTCTTCAGCCCAATTTGCCCTTGCCAACCAAGATACCCCATCTACGCTAGTCCTGCCCCTCTCAACCTTTCCTATCCATGCACCTATCCATGCACCTATCCAAATGTCTTTTTAATGTTGTAATAGTACCTGCCTCAACTACCTCCTCTGACAGCTCATTCGAAATACCCATCACCTTCTGGGTGAAAAAAGCCTTGGGTTCCTATTAAATCTTTCCTCTCACCTTAAATCTATGTCTCCAGTTTCTTGATTCCACTACTCTAGGTAAAAGACTGTGCATTCACCCTATCTATTCCCCAACAATCATAGACCTAAGCAGCATGATTTTATATAGAGAAATCATTGGGACTTCTCTTCCTACCATCATGGACATGGGGTACAAGCGCTGTCTGATTAGAGCTAAGGGCATTACCAGAGCCCCCACACACCCATAATTTGGACTGTTTATACTGCTTAACTCTGGGAGGAGGTACCGCAGCATGAAGAGCGGGACAACCAGGTTCTGCAACAGCTTCATCCCCCAGGCCATAAGATTACTGAACAATCAACAAAAGCGAGGCTAGAACTTTTTAAATATCGACACTTTTTTAAAAACTTTTTATATATATTTATTTTTACAGAACCATGCACATGAGGCATTTTTATGGACGCACCTAGCACTTTTACTTTTACTATTTACCTGATTTGGAGAGTCAAATGCAACGAAATTTCGTTCAAGGTGCACTGTGTCTAGGTGTATATCTGAATGACAATAAAGTTTTCATTCATTCATTCTAAAGATCACTCCTCAGCCAACTGCACTCAAAGGAATAAAGTTATAGCCTAACCAACCTCTCCCTATAGCTCATCCCTGCAATTCCCGACAACATTCTCGCAAAAGAAGACGTAGCTAAATGATTAGGTTCCTTGGAATGTGCCAGATCCCTACATTCATAATAATAGCTTTAAAAGATATTCAATAGTGAATGCAGAATGTAAACAATATTTGGTTTCACATCTCCACGGATCTGTTTATGCTCCACACAAGCTGCCTTCACTCATTATCTAACATAATCAATATCACGCAGATTCACTGAAGAAATGCAATGATGTAGCTGCTGCTTTCGTATAAAAGTAATCGGGCGTGCAAACGTCTTCTAACCTGCACGATGGGTGCATTTATTTGGCAGATAGTGTGAAACAAATAATCGGCAAGGACTCGATGAGCCAAGGGGCCTTTTTCAATGCTGTATCTCTCTCTCTCTCCCTAAATCAAGGGTTCCCAGCCTGGGGTAAATTTACTCCCAGGGGGTAAATTTGTTGACTTTGGATTTGTACATAATTTTTCTCATTGACTGACTGTGTTTGGTTTTGGTATACCGGTATCTGTTCATCATTAGTTGTTCATAAATAAGTGAAATAACTTTGTTACGTGCTATTAAAGTTGCCTGGGGTAAACGGGACAAAAAGGGCCTGGAACCCCTGGCCCAGATGGAACCCCTGGCCCAGATGAGTGGGGTAGATAACCTGTAATTCTTTGGGTTTCCCTTTGGAGATTGCCAAGCACCCTTGCACTGATTTTATTCTGCAATTGCTCTGCGTTTTGCAGCATTGCTGAGCCTGATGCTTGAAATCTAACGTTGCTCGTTCTTTTATTTTCCCGTACTCCCTCAGAATGGTGGGCTAGGCTGGCATTAATGCCCTCATCTGCTCTTGAGAAGGTGTGATGGTGTATTGTTTTTTGAATTAGTGAATGCAGTGATGGAAGGACCACAGTGGGCCAGGCAGAGAGGGGATTTCTTTTCAGCAATGATGAAAGATTTGCAAGAATTTTTTTAAACTCGTGTAATATATAACAGAGGTGGTGGTGATATAATTTGAACTTAGATTGTAAATCAGGCTGATCACATTTGTGGAAGCTTGGACAACATGTCAAGTTGTGTGTAGACAAAAATGCTGGAGAAACTCAGCGGCTGAGTTTCTGAAGGGTCTCGACCTGAAACGTCGCCTATTCCTTCGCTCCACAGATGCTGCCTCACCCACTGAGTTTCTCCAGCATTTTTGTCTACCTTCGATTTTTCCAGCATTTGCAGTTCTTTCTTAAACATGTCAAGTCGTGTTGTGTTTATACCCAAATAAGACACAAAGTGTTGGAGTAACTCAGTGAGTCAGGCAGCATCTTTGGAGAACATAGATAGGTGACGTTTCGGGTCGAGTCTGAAGAAGGGTCCTGAACCGAAAAGTCACCTATCCACATTCTCCAGAGATGCTGCATGTAACGCTGAATTACTCCAGTACATTGTGTCGTCTTTAGGTCCGTAGTGTTCCTTCCACTGCACCAGTGCCCTGTGTTTTTAACGTAGAGAAAACGGTGAATGTCATGGGACAGTAGAGCATCAAATTGATGGAAGGTACACAAAATTGCTGGGGAAACTCAGCGGGTGCAGCAGCATCTATGGAGCGAAGGAAATAGGCGACGTTTCGGGCCGAAACCCTTCTTCAGACGGGTTGTGTAGAAGAAGGGTTGTGTAGAAGAAGTCTGAAGAAGGGTTTCGGCCCGAAACGTCGCCTATTTCCTTCGCTCCATAGATGCTGCTGCACCCGCTGAGTTTCCCCAGCAATTTTGTGTACCTTCGATATTCCAGCATCTGCAGTTCCCTTTTGAACATCAAATTGATGGACCTGGTTTTAGGTTGTAAAAGACTACTTTTAATGTGGAAAGAAAAGGAATGTGAGATTAATTGAACCGGATAACTGAATCACAAATAACTTTAAAGTATTATGATTATGTAATCTGGGCTCAGTATTACTACCATCTCGATATTTAAATCCCTCTCCAGTAACTCTACCTGCTATTCAGGCTGGTGCTGAGGTATTGTCAGAGGTTCTGTGTTTTGGATTATATTCTGTGCCTCCTCTCTGTTAGAAGCAATTTTCATAAAGAGTGCTGGAGAATTCTCCCCACCTACTAATTGATCTTTATGCCTTAATCTACATGGCTGAAACTGATTTTTCTATTTGTGTCACTCATGGCTAAAGTGGTGGGGTGTGTGTGCAGTAGAGTTCTGGCCATTCCTTTTGGCATCCAGCCATCTTCCCTTGGACCTGTGTGTTTTTAAATTGGAAGAAAAATTGAATGGACAGCAGTCCTGGATGGAATCAAACTGATTATGAATCCGGTTTTGGGTTGTAAAAGATAATTTTTAAAGTGGAATACTCTGGGAGTGATTAATTATAGTTTGATGGTCCAAGAAAGAAAAAAATAGAGTGAAAGACTGCATGAAGAGATTGCAGAAATATGATGCAGCAAGGAATAAGGCAGGGACGTGCGGTCAGGGGAGGCAGAGCCTCACCTGTCATACTCCGAATGAAAATAGCTGTTAAGAAAGTAAAGAAAAATAATATTAAAATAAAATAAATATAAAGATTTTTCCACTGATCTGTGTTATTAATGGAATTTCTATATGAATCTAATCATTTTTTATAGTCAAAATCACAAAATATGAGCAGCTGCGCTGCAAATACAGGGAGAGATGAGAGGTGAGGCAGCAACAAGCTGAGCCTCCCCTCTGATTGCGCAACCCCTCAGAAACCCCTCATGGAGCGCAGGCAATAAGCGTGTGCCTGTTACTATCTCTCTGTATGTCACCAAAGTAATGTGTGTGAACCCCTTCATTACATGTCCTTACCTTCCATAGTCTAGGTAGCTAGACTATGGAAGGTAAGGACATATAATGTAATATAAAGATATTTCATTATATGTAATATCTTATTTACATATATAATGTAATATAATGTACAATATAATGTAATATAAAGATATTACATTTGCGCTCGCTGGTCTCACATAAAACTGATATGTAAAAGCTCCAGGAGAGGCAGCGATCACGTCTGCCTCACAAGGGGGAGTGTCATGAGCCCAGTGTAGGTAGGCTCACGTAATTGATGCTGCCTCGCGCTCCCTCCACATTAGCTGGCTTCAGCAGCGGTGGCGCAGACTTTCCAGCGCGGGCGGCGCTGACTGGTAGGTTGATTCCAAAGATACTCCTCTAGTATCTTTGGTTGATTCATTGATATGTAGCGCTGGAGTAATCTACTATCGGCTCGGGACCTCGGCATCCACTCCTGCCGCCGGACTCTCCCTCCCCTCCCTCCTTCCCTTCCCTCCCTCCCCTCCCTCCTTCCTCTCTCTCTTTTCCCTTCTCTCCTTCCCCCTCTTCTTTCTCTACTTCCCTCCCTTCTCTCCTTTTCTCCCAGATACATACATCACGCACAGACAACACACACACACACACACACACACACACACACACACACACACACACACACACACACACACACACACACACACACAACACACAACACACAACACACACACACACACACACACAACTAACACACACACACACACACACACACACAAAACTCACACACACACACAGACAACTAACACACACACACACAAAACTCACGCACACACACACACACACACACACACACACACACACAGACAACTAACACACACACACACACACACACACACACACACACACACACACACACACACACACACACACACACACACACACACACAACTAAGTTAGGATGGGGTAGAAGCCAGTGCCTCCCAGCCATTGACCTCACCGCACGTCACTGGAATAAGGTAGTATCAAACATATTTGAAATGACGAAGAAAAAAATGTATCACTTGGACATAGTTGATAACACCATCACATCAACTTCAGCAGGTTGTGTAATTCAGCCGAGTTTGTGAAACTAAGGAGCATACCTGGAGTATTGCATAATCATTTTAGTCTCTGCGCTAAAGGGAATATACTTGCTAGGGAGGAAGGGAAGCAAAGATTTGTGGGATCGATTCCTGAAATGAGTTTAAAAAAATGAGATCTAACCACATCTTGAAGGACTCGATAGACAATATGTGGGAGTTTAGGTTTAAATTTAGTTTATTATTGCACGTGTACTGAGGTACAGTGGGAAGCTTTTTTGGTGCGTGCTGTCCAGTCAAAGAAAATACTACAGGGCGGCAGGGTGGCGCAGCAGTAGAGCTGCTGCCTTACAGCGCCAGAGACCCGGGTTCAATCCATACCATGGGCGCTGTTTGTACCGAGTTTGTCCATTCTCCCTCTGACCACATGGGCTTTCTCTGGGTTCCTCCCACATTCCACAGACTTGCAGTTTTGTAGGTTAATTGGCCTCATTAAAAATTATAAATTGTCCCTGGTCTGTAGGGTAGAACTAGTGTAAGGGGTGATTGCTGGTCAGCGTCGACTCGGTGGGCCGAAGGGCCTGTTTCCACCCGGCATCTCTAAAGTAAATCTAAATTTGTGTACATTCGAAAAACAGGAGGCCTTGCACTGATACCTATGGAAGAACAACGTACAGATTTGCTTTCTGCCATTGAATCGATTTTTAGCCCAACTTGGCAGTGCAACGGTATCATCAAGAGCACAAAACAAAATGTTGTTGATGTTTGAAATTTAAAATTAAAATAACAACAAAAAAAAGCAGTTTCTGGAAATCTGAAATACAAGCAGGTTCAGTAGACCAGGGAACAGCTGTGGAAAGTGAAGCAAAGTTAACATCACAAAACTGAGATCCTTCCAGCATTTCTGTTTATATTTCTGAAAACGTACATTATACATGTGTTAGACAAAAAAGCTTGAGAAACTCAGCGGGTGAGGCAGCATCCATGGAGCGTAGGAATAGGCGACGTTTCGGGTCGAGACCCTTCTTCAGACTGATGTCGGTGCGGGGGTTTGGGAAAAGAAAGGAAGAGGCAGAGACAGTAGGCTGTGGGAAAGCTGGGAAGGGGAGGGGAAGGAGGGAGAAAGTAAGTACTAGACATGCAGCATGGAAACAGGTCTTTCGGCCCACAGAGTCCATGCTGACCATCGATCACCTGTACACATTCCAAAGACTTGCAGTTTTGTTGGGTTAATTGGCCTCGTTAAAAATTGTAAATTATCCCTCGTCTGTAAGGTAGACAGGGCTCTCGCTTGACTTTTTTCCCCTGTTGCCAGCCGGGCAACCTTGGCAGCTTTTTAGGTTGCCAAATGACAGTTTAGGTGGTCATTTAAGATGGCTTGCATGACGCGTGCGATAATGTGCTCGGACGAAGTGCGTAGTTACCAGTCGGAATTATACTCAATGAAGCATTCACATATTATTTCTGCTTCAAATAAAATCACAAACTAAACATTCACCAATCAGGACATGATATATCCCACCAGGGCCGGTGCTAGGAATTGCGGGGCCCAATTAGAAAATTGATGGCGGGGCCCCTACTCTAGAAAAGTAAAAATTTATGTATGTTTATATTTCGTGTAGTATGCTCGTCTTTAACCATAAAAAACATTAAATGCTTGATATACTAAAATTTTGAAAAACTATATGAAAGTGTCACACATCTAATAAAATGAGCGGCTCTTTGAAAGATTGAATGTGTGTGTGTGTGTTTGTTTATGAGTGTATGCGATTGTGTCTCTGTGTCTGTGTGACTGAGTGTGTGTGTTTGTGTGTATGCGTCTGTGTGTGTGCGTGCATGGCCGGCCTTAGGGGGTTTAAACGGTTTAGAGATGTTTAGAGGGTTTCAGATGGGTTCAGGTGTGTTTACAATTGTTTAGAGGGAAATAGGGGGTTTAGAGGTGTTCAGAGGGTCCCAGAGGGGTTTAGAGACGTTATAAGCCCCCCGTGAGAAATTGTAATTCTCTGAAATTGAAGATAGACATAAAGCTGGAGTAACTCAGCAGACAGGCAGCGCAGCGACTCTGGAGAGAAGACCCTTCTTCAGACCGAACTGAACTCGCGTCGGTGAGAGTACTTGTGATTGTCTGAAGAAGGGTCTCGACCAGAAACACAACCCTCTCCCCAGAGCCGCTGCCCGTCCCGCTGAGCCACCTTCAACTTCAGAGCCAAACAAAAAACACAGAGTGCTGGAGGAACTCAGTGGTCAAGGCGGCTGCCTCACCCGCTGGGTTTCTCCAGCATTTTTGTCTACCGCTAAACATCAATGATTCCGGGAATGCTGAGGCGACAGTGTGAGAGAGCTAGAGAGAGACGAGACGGGGAGCGGGAGAGAAAGAGGGAGGGAGGGAGAGAGCAAAAGATAGAGAGACACAACGTGGGCCGGTAGGTGAATGACTAACCTGCACACCAGGAAGAAGCCCCTTCTCGTGGTCCGGGGCCCTCACTCATGATGGTGAGTTAAATGAAATTCTCAACGTGTCATCGATCTACATTCCTCAGTAAATGTAATTGTGTTTTAAACAAGTATTAATGACGCCGCGTGAATTTTATTCAAAGGAACACGGCGTCATTAATACTTGTTCAAAACACTATAACATTTACTGAGGAATGCGGATGGATGCAGATTCATGACATCGCATAACAAGGTGTTAACTACTTACCGTTAAGAAGTGCTAACAGCACTAGTTAACAAATCGTTTGTGTATGATGGCCGTGCAGCGGTTGTTATGCATGTTCGTTTAAAAAAAATCCGGATGGCGAATTAAAAAAAATCTTTATTTAACAAAGAGAATTCGTATTTCCGTACGAAATACTGAACATTAGTGCGGGGCCCCCATTAGGCGCGGGGCCCAATTGGGAGCAATCGGTCAAATCGGCTTAACGCCGGCCCTGTATCCCACAATGACATGCAGCAAAATTATAAGACAGTATTTCAACTCTTTCTACACATTGCAATTAATGCAATTTCTATTAGTTCTTTCCACTTCCAAACAAAAATGTGGTTGAATTATTCAGCGTATGATCAACCTGTGTCAATAAATCCTGGACCACGGTAACATATATGCATACGTATAGTTGTGAATGTTGCTCATTAAATAACTACAGTACTGATATTCCATATTAAGAGCATTGATTTGCCGTTAAAATGAATTCTATAATAACAGTGACAATTGAACACTGCGGTTTTAATGTTTCACGTGTTCACAATATAATGAATCCATCTTTATGGATTAAAACAAATAATAACATTGGGAATTAAAACACATTTGATTGCATTCCGTTATCAAACATAGTCAATGTTCGCTCTGAAGACATTTCCAGGACAATAGGGTCAGGGAGGGGGGTGTGTGTGAATCAGTAGGGGGTGGATAGGTGGCGGGGGGGGGAGGGGGGTTAGAAGGCAGTCGGTGCAGAATGGATGGATTGAGGCAGGTGAATTAGTACATGTTGGTTGTAGTAGGTAAAATTGTGAGGGGACAGCACGGGGGATGTCAGTGATGTTGAATGGGGGGGTTCAGTACGGGATGGATGGGGTAGACAAAAGTGCTTGAGAAACTTAGCGGGTGAGGCAGCATCTATGGAGCGAAGGAAAGGCAACGTTTCGGGTCAAGACCCTTCTTCAGACTGTTCCCCCCATTTTTCTTGAATGGGAGGATCAGTACAGGATGGATGGGGGGAGATCAGCGCAGGATGAATGGGGGGGGGGGGGGGGTCAGTACAGTGTGGATCGGAGGGTCTGTGCAGGATGAATGGGCGATCACTATAGGATGAATGAGAGGAAGGTGCAGGGTAAATGGAGGGTGGGTCAGTAAGGGATGAATGCGTGGATTAGTACAGGATGGATGGGGATCAGTACAGGATGGATGGAGGAGAAGTGCAGGATGGATGGGTAAGGGGTAAGTACAGGGTGAATTGGGGAACCAGTGCATGATGGATGGGGGGGAGGGGATGGCAGGAGAATCAATGCGAAAAGGTGGATAGGGTGATCAGCGCAGGATGCATAGATTGGGGGGGGGGGGAGTTGGGGAGGGGAGCACAGGGGATGTCAGTGAGGACTGAATAGAGGCGGGAATGGGGATCAGTGCTGGATGTAGAGGAGGGGTCCCAGGATAAGGGGGGGCGGGGTGGAGGGGGCGTACAAGAGAGAGAGAGAGAGAGAAGGGGGGCGAGGTCGGTAGGAAGGAAGGTCAGCGCTCCTCGGACAACATCGCCCCACTGCCTTGGACGTCGGGATTTCCTAGCCACCGCCTCCCTCCTCCGCCAGCCAACAGCAAGGTGCGGGGCTGAGTGGTGCAGCACTGGCTTCCCATCTCCCACCGGATCACCTACAAAATCCTTATCCTCACCTACAAAGCCCTCCACCATCTGGCCCCCCCATATCTCACTGACCTCCTCTCCCCCTACCAACCCTCACTGGTCCCTCAGATCCACATCAGCCGGTCTCCTCTCCATCCACAAGTCCAACCTCCGCAGTTTTGGGGACAGAGCCTTCTCCAGGGCAGCTCCCAGGCTCTGGAACTCCCTCCCCCAACTGATCCGCAATTCCGTGTCCCTCACCATCTTCCAGTCCCGCCTCAAGACCCATCTCTTCACCTCTGCCTATCCTTAGCCCCACGTCCCCCTCCCTTTTCATCTGTGCATTAATTGCCTCATATTGTGTTTTGAATTGAATTCTGTCTTTACTTTGGGCACTAGTCATGTCTCTACTATTTATTTCATTCCCCTTACATGTTTTTCCTCTACCTGCTAAATTTTTGTAAGGTGTCCTTGAGACTCTTGAAAGGCGCCCATAAATAAAATTTATTATTATTATTATTATTAAAGATACTATAGCTATAGTATCTATGGTGCAGCTGCTTCAGAAGTGTCGGAGCGAATGACGGGTCCCGCACAGCAGCCGCAGCAGCGGCTCCATCTCCTCCTCCTCCTCCTCCTTGATAGCGGCCGCTGCTTGCAAATCCGCTAACGGCGCACTTTCAAAACAAACCCTCCCGCACGCCAAGGCCTCCCCCTCCCTTCTCCTCCCAGCCTCGGCGTGCGGGAGGGTTTGTTTTGAAAGTGCGCCGTTAGCGGATTTGCAAGCAGCGGCCCTTATCAGGGCGGGCGGGGGACAGGAGGAGGAGGAGATGGAGCTGCTGTCGCTGTTCGGGGGCCGTCATTCGCTGCGACCCTTCGTCACCCCGCATCTAGTATCTTTCCCACGCAATACAGCCGTCACCGCCGACACAAAATGTCGCGTTCCTTCTCTCCAGAGATGCTGCCTGACCCGCGGAGTTACTCCAGTTTTTTGTGTCTATCTTCGGTACAAACCAGTATCTGGTTGCCAAGCCGGGCAAAATGACTCGGTGTTTAGGTTGCCCGGCGGCGCTTTGAGTGGTCAATGGCACCCGGGCAACCGTTAATTTCGAGCCCAGATAGAACTAGTGTAAGAGGTGAACTAGTGTAGCTCGGCGTCGATTCGGTGGGCCGAAGGGACTGTTTCCACGTGGTATCTCTAAAGTAAATCTAAATTCATAGACATCGGAAAAACAGGAAGCCTTGCACTGATACCTATGGAAGAACAAGGTACAGATTTGCTTTCTGCCATTGAATTATCCTACTTTTGCATCCTACACACTAGGAGCAATTTATTGAACCATACAAACCCCCACGTCTTTGGGACATGGAAGGAAACTGGAGCACCCGGGGAAAGCCCTTGCGGTCACAAGGCGAACATACTCACTCTGCACAGACAGCACCCGTCGTCAGGATTGAACCGGGGCCTCTGGCGCTGTGAGGAAGCAGCTCTACCGCTGCGCCACTGATTTCCCTGCAATTAAACCCATCAACTCCCTGACATTTCTACCGCCCACCCACTTTCGAAGTAATTTACAAGAGCCAATTACCCAACCGTCCGGCACCTCTTTGGGTTGTAGAGGACACAGCAGGGTGGATGACTTGTGGCTTTTGTAACAGCCTCTTACAGATGTAGACAGAAAGATTATTGAGAGAGGAGTCAAATAAAAGGGCCTTGTTCCGTCCACATCCTACCACCATGTATGGTTTTGAATTTTTCCTTCTTAAATGAGCTTTCATTCCCTGAGTGCAACCAGACTTATACATATTTAAGAACCTTGGTGGCCAGACATGTCTTTTGGTGGTTTGCCAGTTTCCAAGTATGTAAGTGTTAACAGTGTATCGGTGGGATGAATAGAGTTAGCTCTGTGGTTGCTGTGCTTTATGCTTCAGCAGAATATCTGTGGCGTGACTGAGACAGATGGCCTTTTCTAATATACATATGGCTTTCTCATATGTACAGATCCTTTTTCTTTCCTTTATAAACTGAACCCAGTTTTTTTTTTCCCCAAAAAGAAAGAACTTGAATTTATTGCACCTTTTACATCCTTAGAATGCCCCAAAGCACTATGCAGTCAATGAAGTCCTTTTGAAATAATATGCTATTGAATTGTAGCCAGCGGGCTCCTAGAAAACGCAGAAAGATAATAACTAGATCTGTACATTTAAGTGGTCGGTTCAGGTTAAACATAGGTGAACTTTCCTACTGATTTTCAAAACAGCGTAGTCGGAATTTCTTTTTAGAATCTCTTGATTTGGACAGCTACATGTGGAGAAAAGGTTTGGAGGGATATACTGTATGTCAAACACAGGCAAAGGAGTCTAGTAATTTGGTCAGCATAGATGAGTTGGCTGAAGGACCAGTTGCAATGATCTGTAACTTTGATAGAATGTGTGGATGTACTCTAAAAATAGATACCTGGGCAACACTTGACATTAAAATCACTCCAATGCATTCATACACAGCCTTTTAAGAGGACAATGAATGAAGTTGTTCCATTCATGTACCATGAACAGCAGAAGTTCTAGCCAATTCTGTTGGGAAAACCCTCAGTTTAACTTCTCTGTATCAAAGTATCTGATATCGGCCATGCTGTATAAAGATATGTTCACTGATTATCATTTATTTACATGCGCAAGTGCACACTCTAAGGTGCGATGCTATTTAATTAAAGTTTGTGTTGCTTACCAGGGTTATGCATTGTCATTGAGTCATAGATGAATACAATGTGAAAACTGGCCCTTCGGCCCAACTCGCCCACACCGGCCAACAATGTCCCAGCTACCCTGGTCCCACCTGCCTGCGCTTGGTCCATAACCCTCCAAACCTGTCCTATCCATGTACCAGTCCAACAGTTCCTTAAACGATGGGATAGTCCCAGCCTCAACTACCTGCTCTGGCAGCTTGTTCCATATACCCACCTGTGTGAAAAAGTAACCTCTTGGATCCCAATTAAATCTTTTCCCTTTTGCCTTGTACCTATGTCCTCTGGTCCTCGATTTCCCTACTCTGGGTAAAAGACTGTGCATCTACCTCATCTATGCCTCTCATGATTTTGTCATGCACTGTCATGTGGGGAAGGCTGATTGTGTCTTTTTTTGCCTGTATTCTTCTATCGGCACAGAGTGCTGGAGTAACTCAGCGGTTCAGGAGGCATCTCTGGAAGAACAAGGTACAGATTTGCTTTCTGATAGGTGATGTTTTTGGTCGGGGCCTGTAGGGTAATGAAAATTCACCCTTCCTAAATTTGCAAATCACTGCCCAGAAATTTAACTTAGAATAAAATCTGCTCATAGAATTTATTTTTTTGGGGGAGGGAGCGGGAGGGGGTGGGGTTAAATATATAAATGCAAAAAGCATTTTTTCAACTTGCATTTCTCGACGCATGTGCAGATGACATGGCTTCGTTTTGCAGAAAATCTCCATTCAGATCGTTTGCTGGAAAAGGAAAACTCCTGTCTGTCAAAGTTAATAAAGTTTAACAACTGGAAATCTAGCAAAAGATTCTTTATCAGAAATCTTGACTTTTTTTTCTGTCATGGAATCTGCCTGATCTCGAGCATTTCTTGCATTTTCAGTTTTGATGCAGATGATTAAAGGGCAGAGCAGATTTGATTAGATGTGGAGCAAATTGCATTTTACTGTCTATGAACGCAGCATGCAGTTTTCTTTATAATTCCGGCAATCTAAACTCTGTCAAATCCTCTTAATTTTTACCAGAATGCTGCCTGAATTCGAGGGATTCGGCTAAAGGGAGAGGTTGTGTAGATTTGGATTGTTTTCTCTGGAACGTGGGAGATTGAGGGAAGACCTGATAGAAGTGTATACAATTATGAGCGGCATAGATAGGTACCACAGATGAAACATTCCCCTCTCCAAACAGGGCAACATCAAAGATGGACGGATGCCAACAATAGAATAGGGGGGAAAGGGTAACTAGAGAGACAGAGTGGGCCCCTCTGGGACTCCTCAGGAATCAAAGTGGTTAACTCTGACAGGAGATGAACAAAGGTCCTCAATGAGTATTTCTCCTCTATTTATCGAGGATAGAGACAGGAGGATGGTGGAAATTGGGGCAGTCAATGGAAGTGTCTTGAGAACAGTCAGTATTACGGTCGATGAGGCGCTTAAGATACAATCGTGTATGAAGGTAGACAAATCTCCTGGGCATGATCAGATATATGCAAGGACTTTGTGGGAAACTAGCGAGGAAATTGCGGGAGCCCTGGTTGAAATTTACGTGTTGTCTTGAAATACAGGAGAGGTGCCGGAAGACTGGAGGGCGGCAAATGTTGTACTTCTATTCACGAAGGGCTGCAGGGAAAATGCTGGGAATATAGGCTGGTGAGCTTAACATCTGTAGTTGGAAAGTTACTGGAGGGTATTCTGTGGGATAGGTTATAGAGGAATTTAGATGGACAAGGGCTGATTCAGGATAACCAGCATGGGTTTGTACATGGGAGGTTGTGTCCCACAAATTGAGTTTTCTGAAGACGTGACCAAGAAGGTTGATGAGGGTAGAGTTGTAGATGTTGTATAGGCGGACACAAAATTCTGAAGTAACTCAGCAGGACAGGCAGCATCTCTGGAGAGAAGGAATGGGCGCCTTTTCGGATTGAGACCCTTCTTCAGACTGATTATATGGACTTAAGCAAAGCATTCAACAAGGTTCCGCATGGCAGGTTGCTCTGGAAGGTTAGATCGCCTGAGATCCAAGGAGAGATAGCTGAATGGATAGAAAATTGGCTTCATGGAAGGAAGCAGAGGATGATGGTGGAGGTTGTTTCTCGGACTGGAGGCCTGTGACTAGTGGTGTGCCTCAGGGTTCGGTGCTGGGCCCGTTACTGTTTGTCATCTATATCAGTGATTTGGATGAGAACATACAGGGCAAGATGAGCAAGTTTGCTGATGATACAAAAGTGGGTGATTTTGCAGATAGTGAAAATGGTTGTGAAAAATTGCAGCAGGATCTTGATCGATTGGCCAGGTGGGCTGAGGAATGGTTGATGGAATTTAATACAGAGAAATGTGAGGTGTTGCATTTTGGGACGTCTAACAAGGGCAGGACCTACACAGTGAATGGTAGACGTTTGGGGAGTGTTGTAGAGCAGAGTGATCTAGGAGTACAGGTGTACAGTTCCTTCAAGGTCGAGTTGCAGGTAGATAAGGTGGTCAAAAAGGTGATCAAAAGCACATTGGCCTTCATTAGTCACAGTATTGAGTATAGAAGTTGGGAGGTCATGTTGCAGTTGTATAAGACGTTGGTCACATTTAGAGTATTATGTTCAGTTCTGGGCACCATGTTATGGGAAAGATGTTGTCGAACTGGAACGGGTACAGAGAAGATTTACGAGGATGTTGCCAGGACTAGAGGGTCTGAGCTATAGGGAGAGGATGAGTAGATACTTTATTTTTCTTGGAGCGCAGGAGGATGAGGGGAGATCTTATAGAGGTGTATAAAATCATGAGAGGAATAGATCGGATAGATGCACAGAGTCTCTTGCCCAGAGTAGGTGAATCGAGGACCAGAGGAAATAGGTTTGAGGTGAAGGGGAAAAGATTTAATAGGAATCTGAGGGGTAACTTTTTCACACAAAGGGTGGTGGGTGTATGGAACGAGCTGCCAGAGGAGGTAGTTGAGGCTGGGACTATCCCATCATCATAAGCATAATCATAATTGTAATTTATTAGCCAAGTATGTTTTGCAACATACGAGGAATTTGATTTGCCATAATCATAAGAAAAAAGCAACACACAACTATGTAAAATTTGACATAAACATCCACCACAGTGGCTCCTCCACATTCCTCACTGTGATGGAAGGCAATAAAGTCTTACCTTTCCTCCTTTTTCTCCCGCGGTTGGGGTAGCTGAATCTTCCGCAGTCGGGGTGATCGAAGCTCCCGCGTTGGGGCGGTCGAAGTTCCTGCGGCCTGGAGCTCCCAAAGTCAGTCCCTAACCAGGGACCGCGAGCTCCATGATGTTAAAGTCCGCAGGCTCCTGTGGTTGGAGCTCCTGAAGTCGATCCCCGACAAGGATTGCAAGCTCCACGATGGTAAGCCCATCCTAAGTTGGGGATCCTAAAAGCCTGTCCCCAGCAAGAGGCCGCCAGCTCCACGATGTTAGGCTGCAGTGCGGACGGAGATACGACATGGGGAAAAAAGTCGCATCTCCGTCGAGGAAAGAGATTAAAAATGTCCCCCCCCCACCACACCCCACACAATACAAAACTAAAAGTACACTAAAACATACATTTTACAACAAACTAAAAACTACAATGAAGGAAAAGGCGAGACAGACCGTTGGCGAGGCAGCCGTAGTCGGCGCCACCTGGTGACCATTTAGGAAACCGTCAGACAGGTACATGGATAGGACGGGTTTGGAGGGATATGGGCCAAATGCGGGCAGGTGGGACTAGTTGGCAGGTGTGGGCAAGTTAGGCCGAAGGGCCTGTTTCCATGCTGTATCACTCTGACTCTTACGACGATCAGAACCTTTTTTTCCCCCAAGGTGGAAATGTCCAACAGTGGAGGGCATAGCTTTAAGGTGAGAGGGAAAGTTTAATGCAGATGTGTGGGGCATGTTTGTTTTTTTTTGTTTACACAGAGTGGTGGAGTCGTGGAACATATCGCTAGGGGTGGTGAAGGAGGCAGACGCAAGAAGCTTTAAGATAGGCACATGGAATTGCAGGGAATAGAGGGATATGGATCATGTACAGGGAGATGAGATTAGATTAACTTCATTATGTTCGACAGAGACAGAGGGGGATAAAGAGCTTGTTACTGTACTGTATTATTCTATGTTCTAATGGCAAAACCGACAATAGGAAGTACTGCATCAGTAATTCTCCCTGTGCCCTATTCATAAAGAACTGGAAATTGGAAGGCATGAAGACATCAGTAGAGAGCATAATAAATGACATGCTTTGGGCCTCTAGATTTCTGCGACTTCCTTTTAATTTTCCCTTCCTTTAATGAGAGCATTAACTACAATTTTCGGCAGTAAGATTTTCCAGTCGTGGTAAATAATGAGTCTTGAGGCACATGCAAATTGTATTTAATTCTCTCCGTTGTCAGTGGTAAGTGTAGTTTCTAATTTGGTGCATGTAGCCTTGTTGGAACTAATGGGCCCTGTCATTCACTTTGTGCAAGTGGAGAGACTAACTCTATGAAAGTCACCACGACTATTTTACTTGGATAATGCATCAAACTCTATAGTGTCCTGAGTTCTCATCCAGGTTGCCTGGAATTGCTGAGTTCATCAACAGCTGTGACGCGAATCATTTATTAAACCAACCACATTCTTTCTTTTATATCTTATTTGTGAGTAATGTGGCTTTTTTTTCCTGATAGTTTCCTTAAAATCAGTGTGAAGAATGGCAGGTGAAGATTATGGGAAGTTAGTGGGCGTTTAATTATATTCCAGGGAAATCAAATTGGATATAAATGACTTTTTTGCAGTATTGCTCATAATGTTCCCTTTCCTTCCCTCTGTTTTCTAACTGTGCTCATCTGTCCTTGTGTTCTGATTCATCGAACTGCCAATGAAATATGGATTCAACTTGGTCTGTGCCTACTGCCCTCTAATACCTATCGAATCCCATTTTCTCTATTTGATGAAATAAAAAGACTTTTTTTTTGGCAAGAAAATTAAAATCTTCAATCATGTTGAAGATGCAAAACATGTTTTGCTTTGTCTTGTTGGAAATTTCCTTAACTCTTTTCCTGGTACAGATCATAAGATTCACAAAAATGATTGCACTGCAGGCGGCCTTTTTGTACATCACTTTCTGCCTCTTGAAAAATAACTTAGCTTTAGTTCTTTTGTAGCATACAGCTCAACAGCTGGTCATCCAGGTAATTCCAAATCTGATAAAGCGTCAATCTGGAATACCGCACACAGTACTGTACTACTTAAAAATATATATAAAAACATTGGAAACCATTTACAGAAAAGTTTATTAGACTGATTAACAGTCAAGAGCGCTCAATTGTCATATTACCAAAACAGAACATATTGACAACAGTGTAACAGGTCTATAAAAACACGGGACTCAATAGATGACATGATCAAACAAACAAAACAAATTAAATAAAAAGAAAACCAATATTTGTGCAAAACAAAACACAAGCCTAAATTCCCTATTGCAACCAAGAAGTTCATGGTTTAATGTTCAATAGCCAGATGGTTGTTGGAAAGAAGCTGTTCATGAACCGGGAGGTCATAGCTTTCCGACCTCTGCACCTTCTTACTGATGGCAAGAGAGACTTGAGAACGTGGCCTGGGTGGTGTAGGCCCTTGATGATGCTGGCTGCCATTTTGAGGCAGCGCCTCCTATAGACCCTTTCGATGGTGGGGGAGGTTGGTACCCGCGATGGACCGAGCGGTGTCTACCACATTTTGTAAGCTCCTTTGTTTCTGGGTGATTAGAACAGGCAGATTGTCTTCAAGATGAAAGATTAGCCAGGCTAGGCTTGTAACCCTTGGAGTTTAGAAAAGTGAGAGGAAACTTAATTGAAACATGCAAGGATATAAGGAACCCTGACAGGGTTGATATTGGATGTTTCTTGTGGAAGAATCTATATGTAGGAGACATTGTTTTAAAAGTAAGGGGGTTTCATTCTGTACAGTGAAAAGGTTATTTTTTTCTGAAAATTCATGAGACTTTGGTAATCTTTTTTTACCAAAAGACAGAGACGGTAGGTAGTCTTTGAATGAATTAGAAATAGTAAAATAAGGTGGGGTGGGGGTGGATGAGAGTGAAGGATTACTGGGAATAGGTGGGAATTCAGGCTACCATCACATTATCCATGATCTAAATGAATGGCTTAACAGACTTGACAAACCAAATGATATATCCCTTTACATAATTCATATATCTTAAGCTGCTAAAAATGAGATCCAACCTCTCAAGTACAAATTGTTGGTATATTGATTAAAAATAATGTCATCACCTAGAATAAAGAAAAATTTTGAATTATATAAAATTTCAATGACTTTTTAACTTCCACAAAGTACTACCACATTGCCCGTGAAAACTCTTGTCAGCAATTGCTCTCCTTTTCCACTTCCCTATTGGAACTCGACTAACGTGAATACTTTCAGATCGTTCAATAACACCCCTGTGTCTTATCGGATGAGCACTCGCTGTGTGCTACTTGCTAAGCTTTAATTATGTCTAAGAAGGGATGCTGGTTTAAACCGTAGATCGACACAAAAAGCTGGAATAACTCAGCAGGACTGGCAGCATCTCTGGAGAGAAGGAATGGGTGGCGTTTCGGGTCGAGGCCCTTCTTTAGTCTGAAGAAAGGTCTCGACCCAAAACGTCACCTATTCCTTCACTCCAGAGATGCTGCCTGTCCCGCTGAATTACTCCAGCTTTTTGTGTTTAATTATGTCTTCTGTGTTGTCTTGTCCAATTTAACTTGGGTACAAAATGAGCACTATAATTAGATCCGCTGACCTCCACAGTGGAGAATATTGAGCTCTTGGTGTCTGGAGAGCATTGGATAGAAGTGAGAATGTTGGGCTAAGATGGCTGTTTTCAGCCTCCCAATTAAAATCTATTGTTCGGGTTGCTGTACTCCTGAATCTGGCTCCCACGTTACCTCTTTGGTGATGTTCCAGACTACGGTTCCATTATAGAACATGGTATAGCACAGGAACGGGCCCTTCAGCCCGTAATGTTTGTGCCGAACATGATGCAATATTGAACTGGTCTCATCTGCCTGTACGTGATCTGTATAATGAGGAGACGCACAGAGTCTCTTACCCAGAGTAGGTGAATCGAGGACCAGAGGACATAGGTTTAAGGTGCAGGGGGAATGATTTAACAGGTAACTTATTCACACAAAGGGTGGTGGTTGTATGGAACAAGCTGCCAGAGGAGGTAGCAGAGGCAGGGAGTATCCCAACATTTAAGAAACAGTTAGACAGGTACATAGATAGGACAGGTTTGGAGGGATATGGACCAAACGCGGGCAGGTGGGACTAGTGTAAGGCAAGGCAAGGCAAGGCAACTTTATTTATATAGCACATTTCATACACGAGGCAGACTCAAAGTGCTTCACATAAAAACATGTCATACAATAAATGAAATAATAAAATGAAATAAAATAGAAGAACTAAAAGAAAAGAAAAGCAAAATTAAAAATGCATTATAAAAAGTGCAAAAGTTAAAAGTGCAATGTAGTTAAGATTTAGCTGAAAGCTAAAGTAAACATAAAAGTTTTCAGTCTTGTTTTAAAAGTGGTCAAAGTTGAGGCAAGTCTTAAATCTTCAGGAAGTTTATTCCAGCTATTTGTTGCATAGTAACTAAATCCTGCTTTCCCATGTTTTGTATTTACTCTGGGAATCACTAGCAGATTGGTTTCAGAAGATCTTAGCGGTCTAGAAGGCTTATATAGTGGAAGCATGTCAGTGATATACTTTGGCCCTAAACCATGTAGTGATTTATAGGTGAGCAGCAGGATTTTAAAATCAATTCTCTGACATACAGGGAGCCAATGTAAGGATTTAAGAATTGGTGTAATATGCTCAAATTTTTTGGTCTTTGTTAGAACTCTAGCAACAGCGTTCTGAACAAGCTGTAGCTGCCTGACAGTTTTTTTTGGAAGACCTGCAAGGAGACCGTTGCAATAATCTAGCCTACTATTAATAAAGGCATGTACAAGTTTTTCTAAACCTTGAGCTGACATGAGTCCTCTTAATCTTGCTATGTTTTTGAGGTGATAGTAGGCCGATTTTGTTACTGATTTGATGTGACTGTCGAAATTTAAATCTGAATCCATAATGACCCCAAGATTTCTGGCTTTGTTTGAAGTTTTCAGGGACAGAGAGTGAAGGTGTTGGGTTACTTTAAGCCTTTCTTTTTTAGCACCAAAAACAATTATCTCCGTTTTGTCCTTATTTAGTTGGAGAAAATTTTGGCACATCCAGTCTTTGACTTGCTCAATGCACTGGCACAACAGATCTATGGGGCGATAATCATTTGGTGATAGCGCTACATAGATTTGAGTGTCATCGGCATAGCAGTGGTGGTCAATATTATTATATCGCATGATTTGCCCTAGTGGGAGCATGTAGATGTTGAATAAAGAGGGCCCTAAGATCGAACCTTGCGGTACTCCACACGTCACGTTGGTTGGTTCTGATACAAAGTCGCCAATGGAAACAAAATAGTTCCTATCTTGTAAATATGACCTGAACCAACTGTGCCTGAGAGCCCCACCCATTTTTCCAACCTGTCCAAAAGTATTGAGTGTAGCTGGTATATGTTGGCCGGTGTGGGCAAGTTGGGCCGAAGGGCCTGTTTCCACACTGTATCACTCTATGACTTTATCCCTCTATTCACTGGACTTCCATGTGCCTGTCTGAAAGCCTTTTAAACACTAGTATCTTATCTGCCTCCACCACCACCACCACCACCACCACCACCACCGCTGGCAATGCATTCTAACCCCCCACTTCTCTCTATGTAAAAATGAACCTTTCTCCCTCTCACCTTATTGCTATGCACTCTAGCGTTGGGCATTTCCACCCTGGGGGAAATGGAAAAAGGTTCTGATTGTCTATGGTCCCCAAATATGAATCATAAGAGTAATATATACAAATGAAAATATAGGAATTTAACTGCATAATTTATAAGGGAACAGCAACAATGTAAAATACATAGTAAAGATTATCATTGAAAGTGTTCACATTTTAATTTGGAGGAATCACACGGCCGTGTGAAATGAAAATATGGTTGGTTTGAAGTAAAAAGGCACTGCCTGCAAATGGTTCTTTGGGTGCTTTGGGTTGAAGTTAAAAGGCACTATTACAAATGGTGGTTTGGGTGCTTTGGGTAACTTCCTGTTTGCACTGTATATTGATTTTAGATAAAACGTTACCATTTACGGCTGTGATTTTTGGCCATTTTACTCAGTCCCCCTCCGCTCAGCAGGTGCAGAGAATTCTTCCCATCAATGAAAAATAAAAGTGTTATTAGTGTTTAAATAATGCTGAGAATCTCTCTCCTGTCAATCACGCCATGATGGCCACACCTTTTCCGGTGGGAGGGGGAGGGGGTTATAAAACCCGGAAGTGTGGGTGTGGCAGTCTCTGCATGATAGGGGAGGGAGAGGTCACGACTCTGTCTGAGCTGTGAATCAACTGAACACACTGAATGTCTACTGAACTGTGAGTTTGGTGTTTTGTGTGGTTTTATGGTGGTTTTATGGTGGTTTCACCCTGCATGAAATGGTATGAAGCTGCATTTGAATTTGGTAGCCATGCACCCTGCTTGAAGTGGAATGAAACTGCACTTGAATTTGGCGGCCTTGCACCCTGCTTGAAATGGAATGAAACTGCACTTGAATTAGGTGGCCTTGCACCCTGCTTGAAGTGGAATGAAACTTCACTTGAATTCGGTGGCCTTGATCCCTGCTTGAAGTGGTTGGAAACTGCACTTTAATTCAGTGGCCTTGCACCCTGCTCGAAGTGGTAGGAAACTGCACTTGAATTTGGTGGCCTTGCACCCTGCTCGAAGTGGTAAGAATCTGCTTGAATTTGGTGGCCTTGCACCCAGCTTGAAATGGTAGGAAAATGGATTTGAATTTGGTGGCCTTGCACCCTGCTTGAAATGGAATTTCAAGGAATAGCCATGAGTCAACTGCCAGCCCACCAGCTGTGAGTGAGCTGCCAGCACATCAGACTTGAGGGACTGAGCTGCCACCCCAAGAACCCATACCAGCGCGCCAGAAAGCCCCCCCCACTGGCCACCAATATTGGAATTGGTGGAGAGGTGGAATATTGCGTCGGGGGACCAGCCCTCCCGTGTGAACATGGGACCCAACGGGTCCCACTTAGTCTAGTAATCTTATGTTTCAATAAGATAACCTCTCATCCTTCTAAACTCCAGAGTATACAAGCCTAGCCGCTCCATTCTCTCAGCATATGACAGTCCCGCCATCCTGGGAATCAACCTTGTAAACCTATGCTGCACTCTCTCAATAGCAAGAATGTCCTTCCTCAAATTAGGGGACCAAAACTGCACACAATATTCCAGGTGTGGTCTCACTAGGGCCCTATACAACTGCAGAAGGACCTCTTTGCTCCTATACTCAACTCCTCTTGTTATAAAGGCCAACATGCCATTGGCTTTCTTCACTGCCTGCTGTACCTGCATGCTTACTTTCATTGACTGATGAACAAGGACCTCCAGATGCCGTTGTACTTACCCTTTTCCCAACTTGACACCATTTAGATATTAATCTTCCTTCCTGTTTTTGCTACCAAAGTGGATAACCTCACATTTATCCACATTAAACTGCATCTGCCCACTCACCCAACCTGTCCAAGTCACCCTGCATTTTTATAGCATCCTCCTCACAGTTCACACTGCCACCTATTGTGTCATCTGTAAATTTGCTAATGTTACTTTGAATCCCTTCATCTAAATCATTGATGTATATTGTAAATAGCTGCGGTCCCAGCACCGAGCCTTGTGGTACCCCAGTAGTCACTGCCTGCCGTTCTGAAAGGGACCCAATCCCTACTCTTTGTTTCCTATCTGCCAACCACTTCTCTATCCATGTCAGCACTCTATCCCCCAATACCATGTGCCCTAATTTTGCCAACTAATCTCCTATGTGGGACCATATCAAATGCTTTCTGAAAGTCCAGGTACACTACATCCACTGGCTCTCTCTTGTCCATTTTCCTAGTTACTTCCTCAAAAATTCCAGGAGATCAGTCAAGCATGATTTCCCCTTCGTAAATCTATGCTGACTCGGACTGATCCTGTTACTGCTATCCAAATGTGCCGCTATTTCATCTTTTATAATTGACTCCAGCATCTTCCCCACCACTGATGTCAGGCTAACTGGTCTATAATTCCCTGTTTTCTCTCTCCCGCCTTTCTTAAAAAGTGGGATAACATTAGCTACCCTCCAAGCCACAGGAACTGATACTGAATCAATAGAACATTGGAAAATTATCACCAATGCGTCTACAATTTCTAGAGCCACTTCCTTAAGTACCCTGGGATGCAGATCATCAGGCCCAGGGAATTTATCAGCCTTCAGTCCCATCTGTCTACCCAACACCATTTCCTGCCAAATGTGGATTTCCTTCAGTTCCTCCGTCATCCCAGATCCTCTGGCCACTACTATATCAGGAAGATTGTTTGTGTCCTCCTTAGTGAAGACGGATCCAAAGTACCTGTTCAACTCATCTGCCATTTCCTTGTTCCCCATAACAAATTCACCTTTTTCGGTCTTCAAGGGTCCAACTTTGGTCTTAACTAATTTTTTCCTCTTCACATACCTAAAGTAGCTTTTACTATCCTGCTTTATATTCTTGGCTAGCTTACCTTCGTACCTCATCTTTTTGCCCCGTATTGCCTTTTTAGTTATCTTCTGTTGCTCTTTAAACATTACCCAATCCTCTTGCTTCCCGCACATCTTTGCTACGTTGTACTTCTCTTTTATTTTTATACTGTCCCTGACGTCCCTTGTCAGCCACGGTCGTCCCTTACTGCCCTTGGAATCTTTCTTCCTCTTTGGAATGAACTGATCCTGCACCTTCTGTATTATTCCCAGAAATACCTGCCTTTGTTATACTGAATTTCAACTGAAATACTGAAACCTCCGATTTACCCTTCTCCCACTCCAATTGTAGATTAAACTTGACCATATTATGGTCACTACTTCCTAATGGCTCCTTAACCTCAAGTTCCCTTATCAAATCCGGTTCATTACACAACATTAAATCCAGAATTGCCTTCTCCCTGGTAGGCTCCAGTACAAGCTGTTCTAAGAATCCATCACGGAGGCACTACACAAACTCCCTTTCGTGTGGTCCAGTGAATGTGGTGAATGATCAGTAACGGAGGCTGAGTTTAGCAAGCTGAAGCTGAAAATCCGTTTTCTACATTTAGTTGTGCGTGCACAACTAGCTGAGGTGTTTAATCTCACATTTAATGTCATGCTTTTGGCCAAGATCTAACCACTTAATGTGTGGGAAGGAACTACAGATGCTGGTTTAAATCGAAGATAGACACAAAATGCTGAAGTGGGACAGGCAGCATCACTGGAGAGAAGGAATGGGTGACTGAAGAAGGGTCTCGACCCGAAACGTCACCCATTCCTTCTGTCCAGTAATGCTGCCGGTCCTGCTGAGTTACTGCAGCATTTTGTGTCTGTTTTCTAACCACTTAATCTTTTTCACGGTTCAGTTTTCTGCGAACCAAATCATTGTCATCCCCCCCCTCCCCTCCCCCCTCCCTCGCACATTGCTATGGGCTTTGGGTCGTGTCGCAGTTTTGTACAAACTGCTCGCGGTACCACTGCCCGTGTCCTGCAGCTTCTCCGTTGGATACTGAAGTAAATACAAGCCTTTGTTGAATGATGGAGGAAGCAGTTGGCAAGAAGTAAAGACCTTATTCTACTTTTGAGATTTGTGCCAATTTTGCATGAATGGTGAGATTGCAGCCAGCAGCAGAATTTTGAATTGGTTCTTTTCTCAAATTTGAGCTGCTTGTTTGTAGAGGATGGCGGTGGTAAAAGTGACTTGTTTCTGGTCAGTGTGCAGCTGTGAAAAAGCTTTAAAAAATGTTGACTTGTACATAACTCAGTATTGGTGTGGATTAGTTGAAGTGCAATTTCTTTCAGAGCATATTGCCTGCGAACCCATTGGCACAATGACAACACCAGTGTATTCCAAAGCTGAGAAGAGAAATTTAGGAGAAAAAAACAGGTTTCAATTAATTTGCTACAGATGCACCATGGAAACCTTGGTTGCATCACCACTTGGTTCGGGATCAGCTCTGCCCAAGACTGCAAGAAATTACGGAGAGTTGTAGATCGAGCCCAGTCCATCACACAAACTAGACTTTCCACTATTGACTCCATCTACAAAACGCTTCCTCGGAAAAGCAGCCAATGTAATCAAAGACGTCCCACCCCGGTCATTCCTTGGCCCCGCTCCTGTCAGGCAGAAGGTATAGAAGCTTGAAAACGAGCACCACCAGACTCTAGAGCAGCTTCTTCCCCTCTGTTATCAGGTTTCTGATCAGTCCTTCCATAAACTTGGAGAGTAGATTAATGGCCCTTTCCCACGGTACGAGTTCATTCCAAGCGCTCTCCCGAGTTTGCCCTGATTCGAACTCGGAGATTTACGGTAATGGCCGCTCGTCGGTACTCTGGGCTCTCGTGGACATTTTTCAATGTGTTGATTTTTCAACGTGTTGAAAAATCTTCACGAGTCTTCCCGAGCTTACCTGCCGTTAGCGAGTCTTCCCGTGGGACAGGGCCATAAGAACATTGTGTTTTGTCTCTGGAACTGATGCGCTGCAATGCTGCAAACTATATTCTGCACTCTGCATCTTCCCCTTTGCTCCATCTTTGCTGTACTTGTTTGCTGATTGTACTGATTGTATCTATGTATGGTAATGTCTGACCTGTTTGCATAGCATGCAAAACAAAGTTTTTCACTGTACCTCTGTACACGTGACAATAATAAACCAAAGCCTAAAACTAAACCTGCATTTATTTGTGCTGGGTGTGGGTGTGTGACTCAATGCCACAGTCGACGATCTGTGACTGTCGGCACGATATTCCATGTGGACCGCAATGCTCATCATTGATTGCTTTTGAGTTGCTGGGGGCACTGTTAACCATTCCCCTGAACCATATTTAGTTTCTGTTTAAATGCACCAATTCTTGACCTCTATTTGCAAATTCTGTCAAAAATGAAAAAAAATCAAAAATTGCAAATCTGTCATTAAAAAAATGAAAGTGATGGCAACACTCAGCAGGTCAGGCAGTATCTGTGGAGAGTGGAACAGTTATTGCTTCAGGTCTGGAGCCCTTACTAGGAACCGTCTCGCTTTCCTGCCGAGTGTTTTCAGCACTTTCTGTTTTTGTTTCAGATTTCCAGCAGTTGCGGTTTTTGATTTTCAAAAAAAAAAAGAAAAACTGAGCCCAAATAATGACTGGCAGAAATGGGCAGTTCTGATATAGATGAAAAGAAAGACCGAGTTGCCTAAAGTTGCAGAAATCGATATTGAAGCCCTGAAGGTTGCAACCTGCCGAGAGAGGAGATGAGGTATTGTTTCTCAAGCTTGTATTGGGCTCACCTGTGGATCTGTTTTCTTACATTATTAATTGCAAATAAACACACTGCATGCATATTTCAAATCTGCGTTAAATGTATTAGTAATGTGCGTAATGCCATGTAAAAGGGTGCAACTTGGACTCCCGACGTGCCTTTAGAACTTAGAAATCACAGGCCATTGGCCTGCAGTGTTCCATTGCTACAGTATGATTAAGGTTGTGTGGGTCGGTCAAGATGAAGATGATTGTAGGAAAGTAGCTGTTCCTGAATCTGGTCATGATTTCTGTACCTTCTGTCAGACAGTAGTAGTGAGAAGGAGGCAAGGCCCAGATTATGATGGTCCTTGATGAGAGATGCTGCCTTCATGAGCACCCATCATGCCGGTGTCTTTGAGGGTGGGGAGGGCTTTGCCTGTAATGGACTGGGCTGAGTCGATCACTCTGCAACCTCTTGTGTTCCTGTGTGTTGGGATTGCCGTACCAGGCCACGGTGCAACCTGTCAGGATACTTTTCACAGTGCACCTCTAGAAGTTTGTGAGAGCATTTGGTGACATGCTGATTAGTAGAGGCGTTGGTGTGCCTTCTTTGTGATTATATCATGTGCTGGTTCCAGGACAGGTCATCCGAGATGTTAATGCACAGGAATTTGAAGCTGCTAACTCTTTCGACCGCCAGCCCACTAATGAAATCTGGCACAAGGTCTCCAGACTTCTTCTTTTGTGAAGTCAAAGATTAGTTTCTTGGTTTCATTGATGTTGAGTGAGAGGTTGTTGCGGCAAAATTCAACCAACTGTTTTACCTCTCTCCTGTGCGCTGACCCTTCGCCAGCCATGATTCAGCCCAAAACAATGCTGTTGTCTGTGATTTTGTACTTGGCACTGGAGGTGTGCGTATGCACACAGTCATGGCAAAGAGAGTGGAGCAGAGGGCTAAGGATGGAGCCCGGAGATGCACCAGTGTTGATGGTCGGTGAGGAGGAGATGTTGCTGATCTGCACTGATTGAGATCTGCCGATGAGGAAGCCAATGATCCAGTTGCCAATGGAGGTTCTGAGGCTCTGGTCTCGGAGCTTGGTGACGAGTTTGGAGCGGAAGATTTTGCTGGACACTGACATTCAGTCAATGGACTGCCTGACGTAATCAGCTATCTGTATTGAAGTCCTGAAGGTTGCATTCTGCCCAGAGAGAAGATGAGGTATTGTTTCTCAAACTGGTATTGGGCTCACCTGCGGATCTGTTTTCCTACATTATCAATTGCAAATATTCTTATCCAGATCGTCCAAGGCATTAGTGCATGAAACTGGTGCTGAGGTAAAAGATCAGCCACTATCTCTGTGTCTCCACAGCACGGTTTCTAGATGGTACACACTGCAGTCATTACGTGTTGGTGGAGAGGGGAATAAATATTTAGAGTGGGAGGTGAGGTACGTTTCAAGCAGGTTTATTTATTTTTTCTTGCTTGGTGTCCAGTTTCTTGCCAGAGTTGCAACTCATCCAGTTAAAAGGGCCAGTACTTCATCAATTTCCTTACTTGTGCCCTGAAAATTGTGGAAAGACTTTGGGTGTCACAAGGTATAAAGCTTGCCATTTAAAATAATAAATCTATAGTAGATTTAGATGCTTCAGACTGGAAGAAAAGCTTTGCATGAGGAATTTCCATATTCTTTGCCAATCATCAATCTGGGATTGTAACCTCGCATGACTTGGTGTGGGAATCTGAAATAACTGACTTCATGAACAGGTTCTGGCTGTGGTAGAGGTTGATATGCGCCATAGCTAACCTCTCAAAGAACTTCATCACTACGGATGTTAGTGCTTCCAGGTTTTAGAAACATCGAAACATAGAAAATAGGTGCAGGGGGAGGCCATTCGGCCCTTCGAGCCAGCACCGCCATTCATTGCGATCATGGCTGATTGTCCCCAATCAATAACCCGTGCCTGCCTTATCCCCATACCCCTTGACTCCACTAGCCCCTAGAGCTCTATCTAACTCTCTCTTAAATCCATCCAGTGATTTGGCCTCCACTGCCCTTTGTGGCAGGGAATTCCACAAATTCACAACTCTCTGGGTGAAAAAGTTTTTTCTCACCTCAGTCTTAAACGACCCCCCCTTTATTCTAAGACTGTGGCCCCTGGTTCTGGACTCGCCTAACATTGGGAACATTTTTCCTGCATCTAGCTTGTCCAGTCCTTTTATAATTTTAGATGTTTCTATAAGATCGCCCCTCATCCTTCTAAACTCCAGTGAATACAAGCCCAGTCTTTTCAATCTTTCCTCGTATGACAGTCCCGCCAACCCAGGGATCAATCTCGTGAATCTTGGATGGTCACGTGGATATGCAGGGAATGGAGAGATATGGCTCGCATGCGGGCGGAGGATATGAGTTTAACTTGGCGCAGCATTGTGGGCCAAAGGGTCTATTCCTGTCCTGATATGTTCTATCCAGTTAAATCATACCGTACATGAGTACAGAAAGATGCCAGAGTGCAGAATAGTGCAGTGTTACAGTCACAAAGGCAGTCCAGGGTCTGCAATGAGATAGATTGGGAGATCGGGACTATATCTTAATGATTACTGTGGGGAGGTTACATGGAAACTTTTTTTTTTTGTCCCTGACACTTTTTAAATCCATGATAGCTCTCAAGGAAGTACTTCTGCTTTTCCTGGGCCACCATGAACGCAACTTGATGGATGCTACTGCTCACACTACCTTTCACCTGCTGGATTTCCCAGAACTCGGGTCCATGAATTAATTGTTGAAAGAGGCAGCCTTTACTAAAACATTTCAACATGCCAATTCAACTCGTGTAATAAAATGGATGGAACTTCTTATCAGCCTGACCCTTATTGATCTGTCGAGTCTGTTGTCAAGGCCAATGGTTGGACTTTGTTTGGATAACGTTTCACATGGAAGGTTTTAGACTAGGCAGGTTTACGTAGCAAGAAATCAACAATAGTGTGTGTGTGTTGTGAAATGCAATGTACCATTCTGAAATGTCTGGGGCCTGATCTTTATTTTAGTACCAAGGATTTTTCTCAACTTATCGGATTTGGTTCTGTCGGTCAATGAAACAGCTTAATAAAATGCTTTCTGTTCCCTTCGGGTAATTATTAAACATGCAGATAGATGGTGCTGGGAAAATTTGCAGTGAATGTATGGTTTCTTAATATATGAGGTTTTCTTTAATAATGTATATATTATCATCGCTGTGTCAGTCAATAAATTGTATGTGGGGCCACGATGTCTGACTCTCAGCAGCGTTATACACAGCACAAACAAATCAATTTATGCAATAGATAGACTATGCAAAGAACAGGGGAAAGGGGCTATATCAGCTAAAGCGGGGTCTCTCTCCAGAAAAATGCAGCGAGTGAAGGATAACTTATTGATAAATGATATCATAAGGCCAAAGATGGAGTTTAATTCATATAAATGTTAGGTGTTGCATTTTGGTAAGACAATAAATGGTAGGGTCCTGGGAGGTGTAGAACAGAGGATCTGGGGGTGCAGGTACATAGATAATTGAAAATGGTGAAACTAAGAACTGCAGATAGATGCTGGTTTACAAAAAAAGACACAAAGTGTTGGAGTAACTCAGCAGGTCAGACAGCACGTCTGGAGAACATGGATGGGTAATGTTTTTGGTCGGAACCCTTCTTCAGACTGGCGATGTAGCTAGACAGATCGGAGAAGAAGGCACGCTTGCCTTCATCTACCAGATTAATTAAGGCACCCTGCTACACTTGATGGTAAGACTACATTTGGTGTATTGTATACAGTTCTGATCGCCCAGCTATACAAAGGATGTCATTAACTGGAGAATCATAGTCATACAGCATGGAAACAAGCCCTTCGGCTGACCATTTCTGGAGAATATGGATAGGTGACGTTTAGGGGTTTGGACCTTTCTTCAGACTGCAAAAATATTGAATCTTTATTCATTCAAAAAGCAGTTCAGGTACATGCCAATATAAAATGGAGGGGATAGACACAAAATGCTGGAGTAATTCAGCAGGTCAGGCAGCACCTCTCGAGAAATGGAATAGGTGACGTTAAGGATCAAAACCCTTCTTCAGTGGAGAGATGGGGAGAACATCCGCTGAGGAAGGGTTTCGACTCGAAACGTCACTTATTCCTTTTCTCCAGAGATGTGGCCTGACCCGCTGAGTTACTCCAGTACTTTGTGTCTGTCTTCAGTGTAAACCAGCATCTGCAGTTCCTTCCTGGAACTGGAGGGGAACTGTTATCCAATTTATATTTCCTTTTAATTTACGTACTTTCCCCCACGGCTCTGGGTTTTCAGACAATGTTTCTCTGCAGCTTTCTCATTTTGACAAGCTTCACCAGCTTCAGTCCATCCAGTTGGATCTAAGCTCATTCCTGACATGTAGAGTTTAGACTGTTGGGAAGGAATGGTCCCATTGCTGACAATAGCCAACTGGCATATCATCGTGACACAGACATTTCAATTTATCAGTGGTGCTGCTCTATCAATAAAGCTGTGAAATAAATGCTGCAATTTTCCAAAGGTATTGCAGGTGAACAAGTGTGATCAAGAAAATGAAAATTAAAGATTGGTGGAAGTTGTCAGTTGTTGGAAAAAAATCTGAGGGGCAGGATTAATTTACACGTGGAAAGGCAAGGATTGATTAAAGTCTGTCAGCATGGTTTTGTGATGGAGAGATCTGACAGACCAATTTGATTGCATTTTTTTGAAGAGGGAACTAAATGTATTGATGAGAGCGGTGCGGTTGATGTAATCGACATGGATTTCAGTCAAGCCTTTGACCAGATCCCCACATGGGGGACTTGTCCAAAAAGGATAGGTCCCATGGGATCCAAGACAATTTGGCAAATTGGATCTAAAACTGCCGTGGTTACAGGAGGCAGTGAATGATAATGGTTGGTACACAATAAAGCTGGAGAAACTCAGCGGGTGCAGCAGCATCGATGGAGCGAAGGAAATAGGCAACGTTTCGGGCCGAAACCCTTCTTCAGAATGATAATGGTTTGCGTTTGGATGCCTGTGAGGATTCAAGTGGCACAGGGATTGGTGCTGTGACCCCCACTGTTTGCTATCTTTTCAGAGCATAGGTTCGTAGTGCAGCACAGGAAGAGGCCCTTTGGCCCTCAATGTCCACGATGAACATGGTGCCAAGGCCAATTCTTATCTGCCTGCACATAATCCATATCCTTCAATTCCTCCACATCCATGTGCCTATCCAAAAGTCCCTTAAATGCCACTGTGTTCATTAACAATTGGATATGGACACAGAGACATAGAAACATAGAAAATAGGTGCAGAAGTAGGCCATTCGGCCCTTCGCGCCTGCACCACCATTCAATATGATCATGGCTGATCATCCAACTCCGTATCCTGTACCTGTCTTCTCTCCATACCCCCTGATCCCTTTAGCCACAAGAGCCACATCTAACTCCCTCTTAAATATAGCCAATGAACTGGCCTCAACTACCTTCTGTGGCAGAGAATTCCAAAGATTCACCACTCTCTGTGTGAAAAATGTTTTCCTCATCTCGGTCCTAAAAGATTTCCCCCATATTCTTAAACTGTGACCCTTTGTTCTGGACTTCCCCAACATCGAGAACAATCTTTCTGCATCTAGCCTGTCCAACCCCTTAAGAATTTTGTACGTTTCTATAAGATCCCCCCTCAATCTTCTAAATTCTAGCGAGTACAAGCCGAGTATGATCAGTAAGTTTCATATGACACCAAAATCAATGGTGATGATAGCAAGAATGTAGGGTGATATTGATAATTTGGGAAAATAGCAGAACAATGGCAGATTGCATTTCATCTTAATAAGTGTATTGATGATTAATAAGGCAGGTCATATACAATGAATGGTAGGACTTTAGGGTGTGATGAGGAACAGTGGAGCTTGATGTACATTTCCAAGGATTCCTGAAGGTGATAGCACAGGTGGATAAGGTGGTGAAGAGGTCGTTTAGGATACTCTCCTTCATCAGCTGGGATAGAGTGTACAAAGGAGGTTTTGGTTCAATTTCAACTATGGTTAGGCCACAGGGCGAGTACTCTGTGCAGGTCTGGTTGCCACACTGGGAAGGTCACAAGGTTTTAAGTGATAGTAGTAGAATTAGGCCATTTGGCCTATCAAGTCTACTCCGCCATTCAATCATGCCTGATCTATCTCTTCGTCCTAACCCTATTCTCCTGCCTTCTCCCCATAACCCCTGACACCCGCACTAATCAGGAATCTATCTATCTCTGTCTTAAAAAATATCAATTGATGGCCTCCACAGCTTTCTGTGGGAAAGAATTCCACAAATTCACCACCACCATGAGAGGAATAAATCGTGTAGATACACAGAATCTATTGCCCAGAGTAGGACAATCGAGGACCAGAGGGCATAGGTTCAAGGTGAAGGGGAAAAGATTTAATAGGAATCTGAGGGGTAACTTTTTCATACAAAGAGTGGTGGGTGTATGGAACAAGCTGCCAGAGGTGGTAGTTGAGGCAGGGACTATCCCAACATTTAAGAAACAGTTAGACAGGTACATGTATAGGACAGGTTTGGAGGGATATGGACCAAACGCAGGCAGGTGGGACTCGTGTAGCTGGGACATGTTGACCAGTGCGGGCAAGTTGGGCTGAAGGGCCTGTTTCCACACTATCACTCTATATCTCTATGACTCTTGACAAAATAAATTTCTCCTCATCTCCTTCTTAAAGGAACGTCCTTTAATTCAAGGCTATGACCTTTAGACCTAGACTCTCCCACTAGTGGAAAAATCCTCTCCACATCCACTCTATCCAGGCCTTTCACTATTCGGTATGTTTCAATGAGGTCCCTTCTCATTCTTCTAAACTCCAGCAAGTGCAGGCCCAGTGCCGACAAACGCTCACCATATGTGAAGGGTGTGATTGTGCTGGAGAAGGTGGGCGGGCGGGCGTTGGCCAGAATGGTGCATGGGAGGGAGCACTTCAGTTACTGGAGAGGTTGGGTTTGTTTTCTTTGGAGGGGAAGAGGGTGACTGGTGTCCTAAAAGAGCAATGCTAATTTCTGAGAGGAACAGAGGGGGTAGATAATAGAAAACTTCATGCCAAAGCAGAGGTGTTTGAAACTGCAGGTCATGTGTAGGAGGATTCGAGGAGATTTGAGGAAGAACTTTTTTCAGCGGATGTTGGTTGGAATCTGGATGCCACTGCCTAGATGGGTGGTGGAGATGGGTACTCACACAACATTTTAAGAAGCATCTCGATGAACATTTGGAACACCAGGGCATAAAAGGCTACAGGCTAGGTGTTGGCAAATGGGGTCAGTATGGAGAGACATTTGATGGACAACATGGGCATAGGTCCGTTTTCTGAGCATTATGACTCTGAGAATACTTTTGTTTGAGTAAGGATTTCATGTGAAACACTCAGCTAGTAATTGGATACAGTAATAGTAAATGAGATGTGATGGTCCATTGGACATGTGGATCTGCAGTTAAAAGGATTTTAAAATCTGATGGAGCTGATCTAATGGCTCTTCTTTCAAAAACTCAAAAAATAACTTCAAAATCAAAGCAATCCAAACCCACACAGCAAAGATGTTTGCACTCATTTTAATGGAAGCCATCTCACGGGAATGTATTGACCTATTAAACATCTCTTCCTACTTATACCTAATTGGCTTTAATTCTACTCCACCATTTTCATTTTTAATGTGTGCTATAAACAGTTGTGTTGTGATATAATTTATATCCTGCTGGCAGTACTCATGAGAGCCTGATTTCCATTTCTTATAAGCCCTCATGTTATAAGAAATTAAACTAAGTGCACCCAATTTTGTAATGTTTTTCTTTGTCTTGTCCTGATGATGGCGATTCTATATACAGTTCTGCTGCTGTTCATGTCTTATTGACATGACTGACCTATGTATGCTGGAAGGATAGTTGAACATGGAGGCAACAATGGTTCATGAATGCGAGCCTATTTAAGCCTCTAGTATAGAAACATAGAAAATAGGTGCAGGAGTAGGCCATTCGGCCCTTCGAGCCTGCACCGCCATTCAATATGATCATGGCTGATCATCCAACTCAGTATCCTGTACCTGCCTTCTCTCCATACCCCCTGATCCCTTTAGCCACAAGGGCCACATCTAACTCCCTCTTAAATATAGCCAATGAACTGGCCTCAACTACCTTCTGTGGCAGAGAATTCCAGAGATTCACCACTCTCTGTGTGAAAAATGTTTTCCTCATCTCAGTCCTAAAAGATTTCCCCCTTATCCTTAAACTGTGACCCCTTGTTCTGGACTTCCCCAACATCGGGAACAATCTTCCTGCATCTTAAGGGGTCCAACCCCTTAAGAATTTTGTAAGTTTCTATAAGATCCCCCCTCAAGCTTCTAAATTCTAGCGAGTACAAGCCGAGTCTATCCAGTCTTTTTTCATATGAAAGTCCTGACATCCCAGGAATAAGTCTGGTGAACCTTCTCTGTACTCCCTCTATGGCAAGAATGTCTTTCCTCAGATTAGGAGACTTCTGTACGCAATACTCTAGGTGTGGTCTCACCAAGACCCTGTACAACTGCAGTAGAACCTCCCTGCTCCTATACTCAAATCCTTTTGCTATGATTTTGCAGATTTCACTTCAATGTCATGCTCTACTCTCCTTATCTTGCACCCTTATCTCTGTTTCAATTCTAGCCTTTTGTCCGCCCATCTGCCAAACAAAACCTCCCTCACCTGTACTCGTCTATCACTTGCCAGGCTCTGACCTGCCCCCACCTCCCTTTCACTTTCGCCCCCCTGCTACAATCAGTCTGAAGGATCTTGACCTGAAACCTTGCCTATCCATATCCTCCTGTACTCCAGAGATTCTGCCTGACCCCGAGAGACATTCTAGCGGGTTTTTTTTAGACTTGAAGGGATTGTAGGAGGAAACTGGAGCATCTAGGGTGTCCCGTGTGGTTATGTGAAAGCCAAGATACTCTACTCCAATGGCACTGGGGATCATCATTGAACCTGGAATGCTGGCACGGTGAGGCAGCCAAACCACTTGGCTAATGGCTCGTTCCAAGATCTTTTTTAAAATATTGAAATTGACTACTGAACATAGTTCTTTGCACAATACAGAAGCAGATTTAACTTCAATGTCATTCTTCCATCCCATGGGGAAACGCCTCTACTTCCTGAGAAGATTGCAGAGACTCGGTATGTCAGAGAGGATTCTCTTGAACTTCTACAGGTGTACAATAGTGTGCATATTGACTGGTTGCATCTCTGCCTGGTTCGGCAACTTGAATGCCCAGGCTGAAGAAAACTGCAAAAAGTCCATCACAGGTTCTGACCTCCCCACCATCAAAGGGATTAACAGGAGTCGCTGCCTCAAAAAGGCCGCCAACATCATCAGAGACCCACACCACCTTGGCCTCACACTCATTTCACCCCTGCCATCGGGAAGAAGGTACAGGAGCCTGAAAACTGTAACGTCCAGGTTCAGGAACAGCTTCTTCCCTACAGCCCTACATTAAACACTCCAACCTCAAATAAACTCTGAACTACATAGACTATTATTGCACTATTATTGTTTGTTTTTTATGTGTGCATGAGTATATATATTTCTGTGTTGCTGGGTAGATTTGATCTATCATCCACTCTTGATACAAGTCTTGGCTTTTCTCTGCATGCTTTACAAATTAGAATTTTGGGGGATTATGTAAGCAAAGGATGTAACTTTTTTTGTGTCACATGCTGATTCTGAGATTTGAATGGTTTTATACAAAAAAAAAATTCAAAACCTGAAATGAGGAAAGCCAAATCTGAGCCTTGCTAATACTTTTATTTTCCAATCTTTTATAAGTGGTGTGGTTGTCACACTCGAGTCGGGCAGTGCTTCTATCCAATTACAAAGATTATGGTAATATAATTCAGCTATATCAATAATTGCATTTGACAGTCTGAATTGAAAAATTTGCAACAAAGTCGAATGGATATTGGTGTGTTACATTAGTAAACCTTCAGAATACCAGGTTTACAAGAATGATCCCAGGAATTATTCGGTTAACATATGATGAGCGTTTGACGGCACCGAGCCTGTACTCGTTGAAGTTTAGAAGAATGAGGGGGGGACCTCATTGAAATGCACCAAATAGTGAAAGGCTTGGATAGAGTGGATGTGGAGAGGATGTTTCCACTAGTGGGAGAGTCTAAGACTAGAGGTCATAGCCTCAGTTTTAAAGGACATTCATTTAGGAAGGAGATGAGGAGGAATTTCTTTAGTGAGAGGGCGGTGAATCTGCAGAATTCTTTGCTACAGAAGGTTGTGGGGGCCGTCAATGGATATTTTTATGGCAGGGATAGATAGATTCTTGATTAGTACAAGTGTCAGGCGTTATGGGGAGAAGGCAGGAGAATGGGGTTAGGAGGGAGAGATAGATCAGCCATGATTGAATGGCGGAGTAGACTTGATGGGCTGAATGGCCTAATTCTGCTCCTATCACTTGTGAACTTATGATCTTATAATCCCTGTGATATCCTGAACTTGGCGATCAAAGTGAAAAGCATTACGAAAAATTGAGTAGGAAACTAATATATTGGTTTCAAATGTTCTCCAGGGTTATTTGTTGTACTAAGTAGCACACACCATATTAAACAGATAATTTAAAGAGAGCACAATATGTAGATCCATATCATTTTATCAAATGTTCACATCTCTGCACGTGATTTGGTTGAAGTAATGTTTCATAATGCACACAAAGTGCTCTCATTAAAATTTTAGAATGATTTAAAGCATTTGATATTGGCACTCAACACTCGATCGATATGTATATTAAATATAATCAATCCTTTTTTGGTTTGGAAGTCAGAAATTTTGTAGAATATACTCTTGGGTTGCTTTCTTTTTATGAAAGAAAATTCAATTATAATTAAATATTTTCATCTGGAGATGTAAAATACAGGACTTTCATTTATGCTCAATTTATTGCATTCTGTGGATGAACCAGAACTCTCTAAGGGCAATCAGGCAATGAAATGTAATGAGACTCGGATAGGATGGCATATTGGGGAGTGATTGTCCTTGAAACTTGCCCTACACACAGATTTTCTCTCCAGTTTTGACTGGACATAGTTGGAAGGTGACTTAATAAATGTGCTAATGACAAGAGGGCAAAGTGAATTAAGATGAATGAGGTTGAACAATCAGTTTTGTGGTTTCAGCATTTTTTTTTTCCATTTCAAAAGCATTTATGCAAATTTAGAATAATGCAAACCTCCATTGTGTCCTGCATTCGCTGCCACAATGTTTGCACATTGATATAGCTGTGCAAAATATTGTGGACATTGGACTTTGTCTGAACATTGCTCTATCCTTTGCTCTACCAAGTCTACTTGAGTTTGACGATTGTATTTACGTATAGTGTTATCTGATTTGATTGAATAGCATGCAAAACAGTTTTTCACTGTACCTGTGAACCTGACAATAATAAACCTAGACCTGTATTTTTTTAAACATTTGCAGTGCTAAGTTACTCCAGATTGGAAAATGCATGCTCTATTTATTTCATTTACTGAACTACCTGATCTCTGTGGAGTGGCAGCTTAAAAGACCATGGTCTGGATCTCGGAAGCAATTATCCAAGATTTCTGTTACTGATGACAGATGTCCAATAACTCAGCGGGCATCTGTTAATATCAGGATCTGGTTCACTCACATTGCTGTTGCTGATCACACTGCCTGTGGCACTCTCTGGTACAATTCTCTTGCGAAGCATGGCCACTTATGAATGACATTGAAGGTCTCCTCATATCTACAGAACAGGAGTACAGCAAAGGTACACAAAAATGCTGGAGAAACTCAGCGGGTGCAGCAGCATCTATGGAGCGAAGGAAATAGGTAACGTTTCGGGCCGAAACCCTTCTTCAGACTGATAGGGGGTGGCAGGGAGAAGGAAGGGAAAAAAAGGAGGAGGAGGAGCCCGAGGGCTGGGGGATGGGAGGAGACAGCTCGAGGGCTAAGGAAGGGGCAGAGACAGCAAGGACTAACAAAATTGGGAGAATTCAATGTTCATGCCCGCCGGATGCAGGCTCCCTAAGCGGAATATGAGGTGCTGTTCCTCCAATTTCCGGTGTTGCTCACTCTGGCAATGGAGGAGACCCAGGACAGAGAGGTCGGATTGGGAATGGGAGGGGGAGTTGAAGTGCTGAGCCACTGGAGTACAGCAAATGTTGATGCCTTAAGGAGAGATAGAAAGATGAGCTAAGTGTACCAAGAACGTTATGGTGAGGAGAGAACTTCTTTTATATGATGCACATCATTTCATTCATAGAAAAAAAAAATAGGTGTTGGAGTAGGCCATTCGGCCCATCGAGCCAGCACCGCCATTCAATATGATCATGGCTGATCATCTAAAATCATGACCCTGTTCCTGCTTTTTCACAATATCCCTTGATTCCTTTAGCCCTAGGAACAAAATCTAATGGCCCTGTCCCATTGTACGAGTTCATTCAGTACAAGTGGGACATGTACAAGTGCATTACGAATACAAGTGCTCTCCCGAGTTTAAAAAAAAAAATCAAACTCGTGGTAAGCACGTAGAATGAACGTATCGGTACGTCTCTTAGCGGCTCGTAACGCTAACGACAGGTACTCGGGAAGACTCGCTAACGGCAGGTAAGCACGGGAAGACTCGTGAAGATTTTTCAACATGTTGAAAAATGTCCACGAGAGCCCTGAGTATCGATGAGTGGCCATTACCGTAAATCTCCGAGTTCGAATCAGGGCAAACTCGGGGAGAACTCTTGAATTAACTTGTACGGTGGGACAGGGCTTTTACTCCCCAACTCTCCTCTAATTCCCCAAAGTCAAAAAACTAAATGGTTGTATTTACGGGAAGACCTGTTGTAAGTATATAAAATTATGAGAGGCTTAGATCTATCTAGACGGTCAGAATCGTTTTTTTCCAGGGTGGAAATGTCAAATACTAGAGGGCAAAGTATTAAGGTGAGAGGTGCAAAGTTTAAAGGAAATGTGTGGGGTACGTTTTTTTACACAGAGCGGTGGGGACCTGAAAGGCACTGCTAGGGGTGGTGGTTGAGGCAGATGCAATAGTGGTTTTTAAGAGACCTTTTTACAGGCGCACAGATACGCATGGAATGGAGGGATATGGATTATGTGCAGGTTGATGATTAGAGTGTTATTGTTGAGAATCTGATCTCCCCTAAAAGGGAGTAAAAAATAAACTGCTGGAGGAATTCAATGGATCAGCCCTACCTGTGGATGCAAAGGGAGGTAGATGTTTATGCAAGATCTCGGCCTGAAACGTCAATTGTTCCTTTGCCTCCTGTCTACTGTCTGACCTGCTGATTCACACCAGCAGATAAAGTAAAAAGCAGCCACTTCGATCCAGAAAGTCTCTATTTCTGAAGTTGTTCATTTTTTCTCTCATAATAATATGTGACAAAGTGGCTGCTGGTGGAAGCAAATGTCACCTGTAAGCATGAAACATTTGGTGATCTGCTTTTCAATTCTTTTCTGTTCTCCATAACTGGATAGTTGAAGAGGGCATTGTTGGGATTGCTGACCCTTAGATGGGACATCAGATTCTCAAGGATAATAATGCTAATTTTGTTGCCTTTTCAACCTAATCACAAATCTACGGAGTTAAATTGATTTTTGTTTTGGGTGCTAATCCTGAGCAAAAATGAAAAGAACAATTTATTAACTGCTTTAAGCTTCACAGCATCCTTCTGGAGCTGGAAATTGCATTGTTGGAAACTACTTTTCGGGTAATAAATGGATTCCAGGGTGCGAGCAAGTAACCAAAGTAAACATGGTAAATGTGTGCAGTGAACTGTGAAACAGCCTTCTTATTGTGTGCAGAACAGTGTGTGTGTGTGATGTCTACCTCTTCAGACCTGTCAGCTCGTCCAGCTGTAACCCTGACTGTCTCCTGCATGCATACAAATTGCACAAATCTTCCAGCAAATTACTGCAGCTGAAACAGCCATTTAGTAGTTGAGTTTTTAGGACTGGAAAAATCCATATTGCTGTGTTTTTATATGAGAGCAATGGAAGAATCTGAAATGAAAGCAGGGCTTGTTGGAAATGTGTAGTCAGTATCTGAAATATTCAGGTATGCCTAGACCTTGTGTAAACCCTCAATCTGATCGTAGCTTTTCTGATTTGCTACTAACTGAATTAAACTCTGGTTAAGGTTATGTCTTGCTGTTAGCACACCTGTAGAAGTTCGAGAGAATTCTTGTGGACTTGCCGAATAGTCTCGGATGCCTAAGAAAGAAATACGGTGAGGTGCATTTTTTAACCACTTCATCTGTGTGACTCACCTCATCTGTGTGAAGGGATCAGGTCAGTTTACTGGATATTTTCACGACTAGGAACCTAAGGTTTTCAACTGTCTTAATAGCAGCTCCTTTGATGAGGGTAGGATTGTGTTCATCCATCTTGCCCCCCCACCCCCCACCCCAGACACCCTTGCTTAGGTCAACTAAATCATTTTTCACACAGAGTGGTGAATCTGTGGAATTCTCTGCCACAGAAGGTAGTTGAGGCCACAGTTCATTGGCTATATTTAAGAGGGAGTTAGATGTGGCCCTTGTGGCTAAAGGGATCAGGGGGTATGGAGAGAAGGCAGGTACAGGATACCGAGTTGGATGATCAGCCATGATCATATTGAATGACGGTGCAGGCTCGAAGGGCCGAATGGCCTACTCCTGCACCTATTTTCTACGTTTCCATGTCTATGTAACTAGGTTGTTGCTCTGCCACCATGTCACAATGTTCATGGTCTTTATACTTCGTCTCGTTGTCGTTGTCGATCCAGCCATACAAGTTAATACAAGTTATCAATAAAAAAAAGTACTACAGGACTAAATATAATGGAATTGATTTTCCCTTTCCCATTTTACATTCTAAACAGCAATTTCATCAAATGACAATTCATTAAAAACTGTCCTCGTCGAGCTGCCAGTGTACTTGGCCACACAGCCACGGGTGTACAGGGAGAAGAGTGTGTTACCGAGCACTCAGTCTAGAGAGGCAGGCACCAGTGTTGAGGGTCAGGGTGGAAGAAATGTTCCGACAATTCGATTTGAATGAGGTCTGCAAGTCAGGAAGTTCAGAAGCCAGTTGCAGATGGACCTCAAGGTCAAGATCCAGAGGTTGAGTGATGAGTTTATTTGATATTATGGTGGTGTCTGAGCTGTACTCTATTTTTCTCTGGACACACAGTGATAAATAACCAGGTAAGGCTGTTAGTTATGGTTTTGTTGTTTCCCTTTCTCTTTGAAAGATTGCTCTTCAAACTATCCGAGCGACCTAACCAGTTATGGATTTAATAGTCCTGGTCAGAGATTCTCCTCTGGATGTAACCCAGACACTGATAACAGCTGATTAATTCTTCTACGTTGACAATAAAGTATTTGATTGTCTTTTTTCATACAAGAGAAATTTGCTACTTTTCCAAAGTTGAAGGCTTTTATCTTGTGTGTATTTGATGGTGTTTTATTGCCAATTCATATCAATAGCATTGAAGGTTTGTCTCAAGCATTCATTTATTTGGTGGTACAGGTACTTGTGTAGAACGATACGGGGAAAACACATCAGTTTGCCAGATCTTCTTGCGTGATGTTAATTTATCACTTCCAAATTCCTCTCACTGCTGTTCCCACCTCGTAGATCGCATTTTAGTGTTGTGCAGCTCTCGATATTCTCTACAAACACAACACCGATATATGGCAGATTAACATCTTCAACATGGCCTGCAAATAATTTTAATAATCCAAATGAATGCAATATGAATGTCTTGCCTGATAGATTCAATGCTTAGTTAGGTTATTTTGTAATGGTGGATGGGCTGAGAACAACATCACAGAGCGGCACGGTGGCGCAATAGTAGAGTCGCTGCCTCACGGTGCCAGAGACCCGGGTTCGATCCTGACTACGGGCGCTGTCTGTACGGAGTTTGGACTTTCTCCCTGTGACCTGCGTGGATTTTCTCCGGATGCTCCAGTTTCCTCCCACGCTCCAAAGACGTGCAGGTTTGTAGGTTAATTGGCTTCTGTAAATTGCTCCTAATGTGGAGGATAGAACCAGTGTGCGGGGATCGCTGGTCGGCGCGGACTCAGTGGGCTGAAGGGCCTGTTTCCATGCTGTGTCTCTAAACTAAACTAATTGTGATATAGGCTAAGTAAATATTACTCCCTGCATCGACGAGTTGTTAGGGTTTTTGACAGTGGAATTCTGCAGTGAGATTTAAAAGCAGATGAATCATTTTTTTAGTCAATCAAATGATGCAGAGAAAATGACCTGAGATTTGTAGCATCAACAGATCTGCCGGTTGAGAAGTCGTCTAAAGCTTTTCTGTTTTATAACTTTTTTACTGTACAAGAAGTCTGGAAGGCATGTGCATATTGTTTACAACATTTTAATATCCTTAAATGTGGAGCTTTAGTAATTGAAGCTCGAGTAAGTCATATAAAGATCTATCAATGTAGATGAGCATAAGCTAGCTGGCTTTCAGAGAGCACATTAAGTTTTTGGAGACACAAGAGTCTGCAAATGCTGCAATATGGAGAACAAACAATCTTGTTTAACCATCAGCAGTGGGTTTATTTTACTTGAGCAATTTAAAAAAATGTCAATATATACTTTATTCGAGAAATAAATATACGCAATACATGATCCTTACAAAACTCCATCCAGCATTCTCGGAGGCTGTACATACACTGCTTACACAAATATATCCCCCACCCTTGCCACTCATGTGGCCCACTGGCGTGGAATCCCTTCCCTTATTTTTGAGTGGCGTCCCCACCTCACCCTGCCCCCGATGTCCAGCAGCGGAAGGATCCTACCTAGACTGTGGTCCTCCCCCACCAAGCCTTGGCGTTGGCTGCACCGAGCTTCAGTGAGTCCCTCAGCACGTACTCCTGCAGCGGGCCAGTCGGCAACATTCCCCGACGGACATCTCGCTTCGCTGGGAGGTCAACAAAGCTCGGGCAGACCAAAGAGCGTCTTTCACCGTGTTCTGCTGCAGGAACTCAGCAGATCAAGGGAAATGAATGGTCAATGTTTTGGGTCGGGACCCTTCATCTGAGCAGGCGTTTCAGGGCGGGGCCACTCTTTAGTTTAGAGATACAACATAGAAATGGCCCACCAGCTCCATGTCACCCATAGATTACTCATTCACACCAGTTCTATGTTATCCCATTTTCCCTATACATTAAGGGCAATTTACAATGGCCAATTAACATACAAACACCACACATCTTTGGGATGTGGGAGGAAACCATTCAATAAGGTCCCACATAAGAGATTAGTGGGCAAAATTAGGGCACATGTATTGGGGGTAGAGCGCTGAAAATTGGCTGGCAGTTAGGAAACAAAGAGTATGGATTAACGGGTCCCTTTCAGAATTGCAGGCAGTGACTAGTGGGGTACCGCAAGGCTCGGTGCTGGGACCGCAGCTATTTACAATATACATCAATGATTTAGATGAAAGGATTCAAAGTAACATTAGCAAATTTGCAGATGACACAAAGCTGGGTGGCAGTGTGAACTGTGAGGAGGATGCTATGAGAATGCAGGGTGACTTGGATAGGTTGGGTGAGTGGGCAGATGCATGGCAGATACAGTTTAATGTGGATAAATGTGAGGTTATCCACTTTGGTAGCAAAAACAGGAAGGCAGATTATTATCTAAATGGTGTCAAGTTGGGAAAAGGGGAAGTACAACGGGATCTGGGGGGTCCTTGTTCATCAGTCAATGAAAGTAAGCATGCAGGTACAGCAGGCAGTGAAGAAAGCGAATGGCATGTCGGCCTTCATAACAAGAGGAGTTGAGTATAGGAGCAAAGAGGTCCTTCTGCAGTTGTACAGGGCCCTAGTGAGACCACACCTGGAGTATTGTGTGCAGTTTTGGTCCCCTAATTTGAGGAAGGACATTCTTGCTATTGAGGGAGTGCAGCGTAGGTTTACAAGGTTAATTCCTGGGATGGCGGGACTGTCATATGCTGAGAGAATGGAGCGGCTGGGCTTGTATACTCTGGAATTCAGAAGGATGAGAGGGTATCTTATTGAAACATATAAGATATAAGTACACAAAAATGCTGAATAAACTCAGCGGGTGCAGCAGCATCTATGGAGCAAAGGAAATAGGTAACGTTTCGGAGCGAAACCCTTCTTCAGACTGATAGGGGGTGGCGGGGAAAAGGAAGGAAAAAGGAGGAGGTGGAGCCCGAGGGCTGGGGGATGGGAGGAGACAGCCCGAGTGCTGAGTAAGGGATGGAGACAGCAAGGGCTAACAAAACTGAGAGAATTCAATGTTCATGCCCGCAGGATGCAGACTCCCCAAGCGGAATATAAGGTGCTGTTCCTCCAATTTCCGGTGTTGCTCACTCTGGCAGTGGAGGAGACCCAGGACAGAGAGGTTGGATTGGGAATGGGAGGGGGAGTTGAAGTGCTGAGCCAATGGGAGGTCAGGTAGGTCAGGTAGATTCTTGCAGACCGAGCGGAGGTGTTCGGCGAAACGATCGCCCAACCTCCGCTTAGTCTCTCCGATGTAGATCAGCTGACATCTAGAGCAGCGGATGCAGTAGATGAGGTTGGAGGAGATACAGGTGAACCTTTGTCGCACCTGGAACGACTGCTTGGGTCCTTGAATGGAGTCGAGGGGGGAGGTGAAGGGACAGGTGTTGCATTTCGTGCGGTTGCAACGGAAAGTGCCCGGGGAGGGGGTGGTACGAGAGGGAAGAATTGACAAGGGAGTTGCGGAGGGAGCGGTCTTTGCGGAAGGCAGACATGGGGGGAGATGGGAAGATGTGGCGAGTGGTGGGGTCACGTTGGAGGTGGGGAAACTGACGGAGGATTATTTGTTGTATGTGACGGCTGGTGGGGTGAAAGGTGAAGACTAGGGGAACTCTGCCCTTGGTGCGAGTCGGGGGGATGGGGAGAGAGAGCAGTGTTGCGGGGTATGGAAGAGACCCTGGTGCGAGCCTCATCTATGGTGGAGGAGGGGAACCCCCGTTCCCTGAAGAATGAGGTCATTTCGGATGCCCTGGTGTGGAACGCCTCTTCCTGGGAGCAGATGCGGCGTAGACGGAGGAATTGGGATTAGGGGATGGAGTCCTTACAGGAAGCAGGGTGGGAAGAAGTGTAGTTAAGATAGCCATGGGAGTCAGTAGGTTTATAGTGGCTGTCGGTCAGAAGTCTAAGATTATTAAGTGTTTGGACACGCTAGAGGCAGGAAACATGTCCCTGATGTTGGGGGAGTCCAGAACCAGGGGCCATAGTTTAAGAATAAGGGGTAAGCCATTTAGAACGGAAATGAGGAAACACTTTTTCACACAGAGAGTTGTGAGTCTGTGGAATTCTCTGCCTCAGAGGGCGGTGGTGGCCGGTTCTCTGGATACTTTCAAGAGAGAGCTAGATAGGGCTCTAAAAGATAGTGGAGTCAGGGGATATGGGGAGAAGGCAGGAACGGGGTACTGATTGCGGATGATCAGCCATGATCACATTGAATGGCGGTGCTGGCTTGAAGGGCCGAATGGCCTACTCCTGCACCTATTGTCCATTGTCTAAACCGCAGCCGTCAGAAGAAACCCACTCAATGGCACAGAGAATGTGCAAACTCCACACGGATAGTACACAAGGTCAGGATTGAATCCGGGTCTCTGGCACGCTATAAGGCTCTACCAGCTATGCCACTGTGCCGCTGATTTCATCTGTAGGGGTCACAAATGAAGGTTCCCGACTCAGTAGACAATAGGTTTCAATAAAATATCCTCTCATCCTTCTAAATTCCAGAGTATACAAGCCCAGCCGCTCCATTCTCTCAGCATTTAACAGTCCCGCCATCCCGGGAATTAACCGTGAACCTACGCTCAAAATGTCATCCATCCACTTCCCTCCACAGATGCTGCCTGACATGCTGGGTTCCTCCAGTGGATTGTTGGGGGGTTTTTTGCTACCATAAATAGAGTTAAAGAGAGAAATGGAGTTTGTGGCCTCGGGAGCTGAAGGCATGGCTGGCTGGAGTATTTTAAATGGGGAATGTTTGAGGCTAGAACAGGAGAAGCAGAGAGACCACAGACAGGGAGGAGTGAGACCACAGAGTGATTTGAAAACAGGCATGAGAATTTAAAGTAGAGGCAATGCAGATTAATGAGGTGGTGGGCAAGTTGTACTTGTTATGAATTAGGATGCTGGCAGCAGAGTATTAGATGGTTTACTGAGAGGCAGGCCAAGAAACCGTTGCAACAATCACTTCCAGAAAGTTTCAACTTTCCATTTGATATATATCCAGCAGTAGATTTAGACACACCAACAATTTTCATCTCATCCGCAAACTTACCAAGCCTACCTTTTACATTGCCATCCAGTCGTTGATGCATATCACAAACTGCAATGGCCCCAGCACTAATCTCTAGTGGTGTACCACTAGTTGCAGAGTTCCCATCAGAAAAGAGCCATCCTTCTACCAATACCCTCTGCCTCCCGTCACCAAGCCAGTTTTTGATCCAATTAGCCAGCTCGTCTTGGATCCCATACTTGGAGATGGGGACTACACCCTTAGCTTTATGGAAGGACCGTTCGTTCAGTAGGCTGATAACTGTGTGGAAGGCGTTATTCCTGAATCTAGTCGTTCCTGAATCATGCAGGATCTTGTCAAATGCTAAATTAGTAAAGTCTCAAGAGACACCATCTACTGCTCTTCCCTAATAGAGATGTATGAAATCATAAGGGGGGGGGATAAATAGTGTGAATGCACAATATTTTAACTAGTCAGGCAATCGAGAACCAGAGGACAAAAGTTTAAGGTGAGAGAGGAAAGTTTTAATAGGAACCTGAGAGGCATTTTTTCTACGCAGAGGGTGGTGGGTTTATGGAAGGAGCTGCCTGAGGAGATGGTACCATAACACCATTTAATAGTCATATGGACAGGTACGCAAATAGGAAAGGTGTCAAATGTGGGCAGGATGGACTAGCGTAGAAGGGACATCTTTGCAAGCATAGGCAAGTGGGGGAGAAGGGCCTGTTCTATGCTGTATGACGCAATGAATCTATGTTACCTCCTCATAAATCTCAATCAAATTATTTAGATAAGATTACCTTTGTTACATGGATTGTTTTGGTCCTGATCTTCTCTCTCCTCATCGCTGTTCCCCGTAATTACTTGAGGCATGGATAGAAACTCAGAAATGAGGTTACAGGTTTGGGCAGAGTGTTCACATACTTCATTGGCGATGGCGCACAAAACATTTTTGAAGAGTGGGTATTTCTTGAATGGTAGTTTTGAAGGAGAGGAGGATGGAGAGTACTCAGTTGATATGAGGAAGAGGCCAGGAGGCTGGATGTGATTGTGCAAGGGTGCAGAATGTGGGTTCTGTGACAAGACATGCTTAACGAGGATTTGAGGGAATGTATGAAAGAAGCTAGATTCAGATCTACGTAGGAAAGAACGGCAGATGCTGGTTTAAATCGAAGGTAGACACAAAATGCAGGAGTTAACTCAGTGGGTCAGGCAGCATCTCTGGAGAGAAGGGATGGGTGACGTTTCGGGTCGAGATCTTCAGTGAAGTCAGGGGGTTGGGCGGTACAGAGATAAAATGTAATCGGAGACAGTAAAGGGCCTGTCCCACCGTACGAGGTAATTCAAGAGTTCTCCCGAGTTTCCCCTGATTCGAACTCGGAGAATTACGGTAATAGCCGCTTGTAGGTACTCGGGACTCTCATGGACATTTTTTAACATGTTGAAAAATCCTCACAAGCTTACCGTGTTTCCCGAGTACCTGCCGTTAGCGTTACGAGCCGCTAAGAGACGTCCCAAGCTCCGACGTACCCGCTACGTACATTCTACGTGCTTACCACGAGTTTGATTTTTTTTAAAACTCTGGAGAGCTCTTGAATTACCTCGTACAGTGGGACAGGCCCTTAAGACTGGTGGGAGAACGGGGGAGGGGATGGAGACAGACGGAAAGCAAGGGTATTTGAAGTTAGAGAAGTCAATGTTCATACTGCTGGGGTGTAAACTGCCCAAGCGATATATGATGTGCTGTTCCTCCAATTTGCGCTGGGCCTCACTCTGACAATGGAGGAGGCCCAGGACAGAAAGGTCAGTGTGGGAATGGAAGGGGGAGTTGAAGTGCTGAGCAACCGGGAGATCAGGTAGGTTTAGGCGGGCTGAGCGGAGGTGTTTCAGTGAAACGATTGCCGAGCCTGCGTTTGGTCTCGCCGATATACAGGAGTCCGCACCTGAAACAGCGGATACAGTAGATGAGGTTTCATCTACAGTACAGTAGATTCAAATCTAGATCAGTAAATTATGACATTGGATATAATTGTCAGTGATATTTGAAATGAACATCAGTGATGTTCAGTGAGTAAATAGCCGATGTCTCTGAAAATTTCAAGTCAAAAGTATTAATTGTCTACATTTATTAGTTAATGTATTATTTAATTGTTTTAATGTCTATGCACCAAAATCATTCTTACTTGCCACAGCATAACAGATCTGTAACCACGGTACTCATAGATAACACAGCACAGTGGCACAGAGGTAGAGTTGCTACCTCACAGCGCCAGAGACCCGAATTCGATCCTGACTATGAGTGCGGTCTGTATGGAGTTTGTACTTTCTCCTTGTGAATGTGTGGGTTTTCTCTGGCTGCTCCAGTTTCCTCCCACACTCCAAAGACGTGCAGGTTTGTAGGTTAATTGGCTTGGGTAAATTGTCCTTCGTGTGTAGAATAGACTAGTGTACCGGTGATTGCTGGTCGGTATGGACTCGGTGGGCCGAAGGGCCTGTTTTCATGATGTATCTCTTTTAAAAAAAACCTCAAGAAAAGAAAGTTCAATAACTTTAAAAAAAAAACAAAACAATATTAGTGCAAACAAAAGCCCAAAGTCCCTAATTACAACCTAGGCAGATTTATGAACAATTTAAAAATGTAACGTATTAACAAACTGTAATTTTGCTCTATGTTTTACACACTGAGGAGCAGCAGCTTTATGGGAAGGGTTGGATATTGAGTTCAGTTTCCTGAATACAATTCTGCTTGTTTTCTAGCTGTGCAGTGTGTGTTAAATGCCTTTAGGAAGGCTGAGCACAACACCAAGTGATGAGCCCCAGGATATTGCCCGTAATTGCAACAGTAATTGCCTCATGCACACAAAGGTCACCATGTTAGCTAGTTTAGGAAATGCAAATGTTGGTGGTACAGTGTGGGGTACCGTGAAGAGATAAATTGTGCTTTGTTCGACAGCTAACTAACCTGTGTGTAGTTTAGGTTAGTTTTGAGATACAACACAGAAACACTGAGCCCACCGAGTCCACGCCGACCAGCGATCCCCACACACTAACACTGTTCTACACACAATAGGGACAATTTACAATTTTACCAAGCCAATTAAAATACAAACCTGTATGTCTTTGGAGAGTGGGTGGAAACCGGAGCTCCCGGGGAAAACCCATGGGAAGAAGGTACAAACTCCGTACAGGCACCCGTAGCCAGGATCGAACCCGGATCTCCGAAGCTACCGTGATGCCAACAAAAGTAGCAAAAAATGTTCTGCTCTCCCTCTGCTCCAGTATCATCATTGATTTGGATTTTTCAAAATCCAAAGTGGAGGTTGTTTGCAGTGACCGTCAGGCTGCACATTACCTGAGCAGGATTCATTTGCTAAAACACTTCTTTCCTTGTCTTGAGAGAATCCTGGGAAGTGGCAGTTCATTCTGGGCTGTTAGCGAAGGCTGGATTTAATTACATTGAATCCGTACCCACTGCAGTCAGAATGGAGCCAACCTTTCAGCAGTTAAACTGTCCAAATACCTTTTAAAACACAGAGGAATATTGAATGTTTCTAGGTTTTACTCAAAGCTAGCTAACTAACCTGCTTTCACACATAATTAACTTATGTGCCCGTTTAAGGTGTTGAATAATTTAGGGAAAAGATGTACCTTGGAACATGCTAACTTCACAATTTCATTCAACATTGTCCTTTGAGACTTCAGAGTGAAAATAGCAATTGTAAGGTCTGGTACTTAAAATAAAAACCTTAAATGATTTACGCTCTTGTATAGTTTATAATATTGAGAACTGGGAAGTTATTCTTGACTGCTTTGTTTGGAAGCATTGCAACGTCTTCTGTCGGAGCCAGAAGGTTTGGCAGAATGGTGCTGGCAAGTAGGCACATTGTAAAATGTTCCCTGAAATGCTGTCATGCTATTGAGTCTGGGCCCTTCAGTAAACATATGGGTGGCCAGGAGTATTGCAATGTATTTGTATTCCTATCTTTTCTCACTTGCCTGCTTTCATTCTCGTTCAAGCTCTGTATTATCCCAGTAGGATTCTGGAGCTAGCTTTAAATTTTCCTTTTACAGTGCATTCAAAAGTATTCTTCTTCTTCTGTCGTGTGTCTTTTAGACCTGCAGTTCCGTTGAGGCGAGCCAGGCCATCGTGTCATAGTCCAGGTCAATCAGATCTTGTTCACCATTTGGTGGCCGGTGTTTGGGGGAACTGGTGACTATGTGGGGAGACAAAGACATCCTCTATGCGGCCTCCTCCATGAGTAGCTTACAGGCTCATAAGCCCACAAAGCGAAACCGATGTCTTTACCGCGTCTGCAGACCGCAAAAAGCCGTACCTCCCCAGGCTAGGCGGCACCGTTAAATGCCGCCAACTATCGAGGTTTCGTGCTACTGCAGCTCAACGTTGAAGGCCTTACCACCGCCAAGCTCAACGTCATCGAACAGAAAGTATTCAGACCCCTTCACTTTTTCCACATTTTGTTATGTTACAGCCTTATTCTAAAATGGATTAAATTATTTTTTTAATCATCAATCGACACGCAATATCTCATAATATAAAAGCGAAAACAGGTGTTTAGACATTTTTGCAAAGTAATTAGAAATAAATAACTGAAATATCACATTTACGTAAGTATTCAGACCCTTTGCTATGACACTCAAAATTGAGCTTGTGTTCATCCAGTTTCCATTGATTATCCTTGAGATGTTTCTACAACCTGATTGGAGTCCACCAGTGGTAAATTAAATTGATTGTACATGATTTGGAAAGGCACACACCTGTCTATATAAGGTCCCGCAGTTGACAGTGCATGTCAGAGCAAAAAGCAAGCCATGAAGATGAAGGAATTGTCCGTAGACCTCCGGGACAGGATTGTGTTGAGACACGGGTCTGGGAAGGGTATAAAACAATTTCTTCAGCATTGCAGGTCCCAAAGAGCACAGTGGCCTCTGTCATTCTTAAATAGAAGAACTTTGGAACCACCAGGACTCTTCATAGAGCTGGGTGGCCACCCGGCCAAACTGAGCAATCGGGGGAGAAGGGCCTTGGTCAGGGAGGTGACCAAGAACCCGATGGTCACTCTGACAGAGCTCCAGAGTTCCTCTGTGGAGATGGGAGAAACTTCCAGAAGTACAACTATATCTGTAGCACTCCACCAATCAGGCCTTTATTGTAGAGTGGCCAGACGGAAGACACTCATCAGTAAAAGGCACATGACAGCCCGCTTGGAATTTGCCAAAAGGCACCTAAACAAGATTCTCAGGTCTGATGAAACCAAGATTGAACTCTTTGGCCTGAATGCCAAGTGTCACGTCTGGAGGAAACCAGGCACCGCTCATCACCTGGCCAATACCATACCTACGGTGAAGCATGGTGGTGGCAGCATCATGCTGTGGGGATGTTTTTCAGCGGCAGGAACTGGGAGACTAGTCAGGATCGAGGGAAAAATGAACGGAGCAAAGTACAGAGAGATCCTTGATGAAAACCTGCTCCAGAGCGTTCTGGACCTCAGACTGGAGCAGAGGTTCACCTTCCAACAGGACAACGACCCTAAGCACACAGCCAAGACAACGCAGGAGTGGCTTCGTGACAAGTCTGTGAATGTCCTTGAGTGGCCCAGCCAGAGCCCGGACTTGAACCCGATCGAACATCTCTGGAGGGACCTGAAAATAGCTGTGCATCGACGCTCCCCATCCAACCTGATAGAGCTTGAGAGGATCTGCAGAGAAGAATGGGAGAAATTACCCAAATACAGGTGTGCCAAGCTTGTAGCGTCATACCCAAGAAGACTTGAGGCTGTAATCACTGCCAAAGGTGCCTCAACAAAGTACTGAGTAAAGGGTCTGAATACTTATGTAAATGTGATATTTCAGTTATTTCTTTTTAATTACTTTGCAAACATTTCTAAGCACCTGTTTTCACTTTTTTATTGTGGGCTATTGTGTGTAGATTGATGGTAAAAAAAAAAGAATGTAATCCCTTTTAGAATAAGGCTGTAACGTAACAACATGTGGAAAAAGTGAAGGGGTCTGAATACACTATCTCCTTCCAGTGTTCTGTCCGAAGATGGAGTGGTCGCTGTGTGCGGATATTGCATTGGGGAGGGTATGAGGGTGAGGAAGAGTACAGGAGGCAATAATCAGACAGATACCTCAATGTTTCCCCCTCATCTATGGTGAGCAACACAGGAATGAGCGAGGGTAATTTTTGATTTGTTTGCATAGAGCATAGAATAGTACAGTACAGGAACAGGCCCGTCGGCCCACAATGTCTGTGCCGAATATGATGCCAAGTTGAACTGGAGAGTGTCAAGTGTGTTTATATACTGTATCACACGGTGGCAAAGCATTAGATCTACTGCCTTACAGCGCCAGAGACCCGGGTTCGATCTGGATTACGGGTGCTTCTCTGTACTAAGTTTGTACGTTCTTCCTGTGACCTGCATGGGTTTTCTCCGAGATCTTTGGTTTCCTCCCATACTTCAAAGATGTACAGGATTGTGGATTAATTGGCTTGGTATAAATGTAACTCCCTTTCTTCCTCTACAACATTATTTATGTAGTGTGGTGACCAGAAGTGCTCCAAGTGTGGTCCAACCAATGTCTTGTACATCTGCAGATAGACACAAAAAGCTGGAGTAGCTGATGAAGGGCCTTGACCCAATGCATCAACTATTCTTTTTCTCCAGAGATGCTGCCTGTCTCGCTGAGTTACTCCAGCATTTTGTGCCTATCTTTGGTTTAAACCAGCATCTGCAGTTCCTTCCTACACATTTTGTTTTGTGCATCTCCAATGTCCCAGTTCTCAAACTCAAGCAAACAAGTTTGAATGCCTTCATTACTATCCTATCCACCTTTGTTGACATTTTCAGGGAGCAAAGAACTTCCATCCAAACGACCTCTGTACATCAACTATGGTCTCTGCTGTTTATTAAATACGTCGTGCCAGTAATTGCCAGATATCGGGGTTATGGGGAGAAGGCAGGAGAATGGGGTTGAGAGGGAAGGATAGAGCAGCCATGATTGAATGGCAGAGTAGACTTGATGGTCCGAATGGTTTAATTCGGCTCCTATGACATGAACTTATGAATTAGAAGATCCAAAATTCACTACTTCACATTTATCAAGAATAAATTCCATCTGCCACCGAGTTCATCTAGCTGACCGAGGAGCGCTGCATTGTTAAACGGGAGACCTCCTGCCTCTTCAAAATGGATATTTTTTTCTAATTTGTAAGACTAAAAGCAAATTCTGATGGCCAAAATGTCACCTTTCAATGGCACTGCCAAAATAAAGACTAATGTTAATCATCACACTGTGGATGGTGAGATCCTGTTGTGTGTAAAATAGTAGCTGCCTACATGTGTTTATTTTCTCATGACACCGCACTTCCTGTGAAGTGATGGGGTTATTTCTGAGAGATTCAGTATAAACCTTCTTAGTTGACAGCAAGATGAGGATTTGTAAAAGTGTCTTGGAGTGATTACTTCAGACTTAATTAGGGAAAAAATATTCTTTCTTTCTCTCTCTCTTGTCAATTTTCTTTTCTTCTATTTCAGTATCAGACATTATTTCAATTTTCCATCCCACAATTGCTCCTTTCAAATCTGTTTGTCTAAGTGAGTGTATATATGGATTTGAGCAAAGCCTTGGACAAGGTCCTGCATGGTAGGCTAGTCTTGAAGGTTGGATCACATGGAATCCAAAGTGAACTAGCCAATTGGATACACAATTAGCTTGGAAGAAGTATTCAAGGGTGGTTGTCGAGGATTGTTTTTCCAATTGGAGTCTGGTGACCTATGGTGTGCCGCAGGGGTTGGTGCTGTGTCCGCCGTTTGTTATCTCCATTAACAATTTGGATGGCAATGTAGTTCACTTTTTTTGTAAATTTACAAACGACACCAAAATTGGTGGTATAGAGGACATTGAGAAAGGATATCGAAGATCACAACAGGATCTAGATTGGTTGGGACTATGTGCTAAGGAATGGCATTAGTACTTGATTAGTACGGGTGTCAGAGGTTACGGGGAGAAGGCAGGAGAATGGGGTTAGGAGGGTGCGATAAATCAGCCATGATTGAATGGCGGAGTAGACATGGTGGGCCGAATGGCCTAATTCTTCTACTATTCCTTATGTCCTCATGACCTTAAATGGAATTTAACTCTGACAAGTGTGTGGTGCTATACTTTGTAATGTCAAACCAGGGCAGGACTTGCACAGTAAACTCCAGAGCCCTGGAGAATGTTGGAGTGCAGCTGCACCAGTGATTTATTTCTTGAAAGTGGCAAGTCAGGTGGACAGTGTGGTGAAGAAAGCATTTGACCAGCTTGTCTTCTTTGTGATGGGTATTGTGTGTACAAAGGCTTGGACATTATGATGCAGCTCTCCAGTGTTGATGAGACCACGCGGAGTTGTGCAGTTCTGGTCTCCCAGCTACTGGATATATTGGAAAGGGTGCAGGAAAGATTCACCAGTATATTACCTGGATTTGTGGGCTTCAGTTAAAGGGATACACTGGGACTTTCTCCCTTTGGAGCAAAGGAGGCTGAGGGGTGACCTTATTGAAGTGTACAAGATCATGAAAGGCAAGGATGAAGTGAACGCTCCGTCATTTTCCCAGGGTTGAGGATTCTAAAACTAGAGGGCAAAGGCCCAAGGTTAGAGGGGAGGGGTTTGATAGGGACCTCTGGGGCAATGTTTTCACTCAGAGGGTAGTCCTTGTATGTAATGAACTGTTAGAAGAAGATGCAGAAGTGGAAACTATTATGACATTTAAAAGATGTTTAGACTGTTGCCTTCCCTCACAGTGGGAAACGTTGATTCCGCTGTGGGGGATGTTTATGTTAAATTCCATAGTGTTGTGCTTAAATTATTTATGTGGCTGCATGGTAATTCAAATTTCACTGCACCAATTGGTGTATGTGATAATAAATGTAACTTGAACTTGATATTCTTCAGTCTTATTGTCATGTTGCAGATGCACCATAGAGAGCATACTGTCGGCTTGCATCACAGTTTGGGAACAGCTCTGCCCAAGTTGTAGATGTAGCCCAGTCCATCACACAGACCAGATTTCCCACTATCCATCTACATTTTCCACTGCCTTGGGAAAGCAGCCAACATAATCAAAGGCTTGTCCCACCCTGTTCATCCCTTCTTCTCCCTGCTCCAGTTCGGCAGAAGGTACAGAAGCTTGAAAGAGCGCACCACCAGACTCAGGAACAACTTTCCCTCTGTTATCAGGCTTCTGAACGGTCCTTCGATAAGCTATGGTACTGTCCGATTCACCTCTACCCCATTACAGACATTGGACTTTGTCTATGGAACTGGTGGGCTACAATGCTGAGAACTATATTCTGCACTATGCCTATTGTACAAGTTTGATTTGATTGCATTTCTGAACATGTATATGATCTGTTTGGATAGCATGCAAAACAAATCTTTTCACTCTATCTTGGTACTGCTGACAATAATGCACCTTAACCTAAAGTTAGGTTTGCTTCGCCCAACAACTTCCCTTCATCGGTGAGAACAAGACCAGATTTCCCACTATCCATGGGAACAACTATGGCTTGGCGATCGCTTCACCCAACACCTCCGCTCAGTTCGCAATAACCAACCTGATCTCCCGGTGGCTCAGCGCTTCAACTACCCATCCTGTTCCGAATCTGGCCTTTCTGTCCTGGACCTCTTCCATTGCCAGAGTGAGTCCCAGCCACAAATTGGAGGAGCAGCGCCTCATATTCCGCTTGGGTAGTTTACACCCCAGCGGTATGATCATTGGCTTCTCCAATTTCAGGTAGTCCTTCCTTTTTCCCTCCTTCCCCTCCCCTTCCCAGCTCTCCCCCACAGCCTACTGTATCCGCCTCTTCCTTTCTTTTTCCTGCCCCCCCCCCGACATCAGTCTGAAGAAGGGTCTCGACCCGAAACGCGCCTATTCCTTCTCTCCATCGATACTGCCACACCCGCTGAGTTTCTCCAGCATTTCTGTCTACCTTAAACATAAAGTAATGTCATTACCGACATATTAACATAGATTCTTGATCCCCTGTGAATGATACATGCTGTTTTAACTTTACATACTGTTAGGCCTCTGGGTAAGCAGAGGTGTAACAAATAGCTAACACAGCTTGTTCACTGCTGACCACGGTGTTGCAATGTCTCATTAGAATCTGAAAGCTTAAATGGAGCATTTCGAACCTCGTTCATCTTGCTGCCCGTGTTGTTTGTAACAACATGGGTCACAACCTCTAGCTGTTCACCCTTCCCTTTCAGAACATCCTGTGGCTACTCAGAATCATCCCTGACCCCTTCGATAGGAAAGCCGGACCTACACGTAAACCACATGTGATCTCGCCTTGGTTCTAGGGGACATTCACCTCGCGGCCCTGTTTTCACCAATCTTTCCACCACCACGCACAAGAAGCACAAGAGCGCAAGACACACAATTCAGATGCCGAGAAGTGTGTTCAGCTCTGGCTGAACAATTTCTAACCTTGTGTGTGGACCCAGATCTTGGCCCTATATAATTGGAGTAAGATTCCCCATGGGGTAAAGATCCTGTCACCTCCTTTAATCGGCGTGTTAACGTTCAATGAATTGCACACAGTCACCCCCATTTTATGCCAACATCCTTCAATCTCTCACCATTTACATGCACACCAGCTTTTTACCTTTTCAAAGTGGTTGACCTTGCATTTCTCCACACATTTCATCTGCAAATTCCTTTCCCATTCACTTGGTGTGCTTAAAATCCCAGAAACCCCTGTGTGTCCTTCTCATAGCCTACACTGCCACCTAGCTTGGCATCATTCACACATTTGAATACATTACATGTCACCCCCTCGTCCCACGGTATTGATGAAGATCTGAATGGCTGTGGCTCCAGCATTGACCTCTACAGCAGGCGGTCGCAGTGGCGCAGCGGTAGAGTTGCTGCCTTACAGCGAATGCAGCGCCGGAGACCCAGGTTCCATCCCGACTATGGATGCTGTCTGTACGGAGTTTGTACGTTCTCCCCCTGTGACCTGCGTGGATACTCTCCTAATTCTTCGGTTTCCTCCCACACTCCAAAGACGTACAGGTTTGTAGGTTAATTGGCTTGGTAAATGTAAAAATTGTCTCTTGTGGGTGTAGGATGTGTGGGGATCGCTGGTCGGCGCGGACCCAGTGGGCCGAAGGGCCTGTTTTCGCGCTGTATCTCTAAACTAAACTAAATTGATCATAGCCTCTCAACAGACAAAAATAACTTAGTTATTCCATTGCCAATTTTCTGTTCATCAAGCAATGCCAGGAGGTTATCTCCAATTTCCATTCTCTGTAATTCGGTTTAATAATCTCTTGTGTGGCACTTTGGGCCCAACACACTGATGGAATCACAATGAAAGCTCACCACAGCCTCTACGTCCGGAGATTTGGCATGACGTGGTGTACGGTGGAGATCTTAGTGACTAGTTGCATCACAGCTTGGTTCGGTAATGGGGCTGTCCCACTGTACGAGGTAATTCAAGAGTTCTCCCGAGTTTCCCCTGATTCGAACTTGGAGAATTACGGTAATAGCCGCTTGTAGGTACTCGGGGCTCTCGTGGACATTTTTCAACACGTTGAAAAATCTTCACGAGCTTACCGCGTTTCCCCGAGTACCTGCCGTTAGCGTTACGAGCCGCTAAGAGACGTCCCGAGCTCCGACGTACCCACTACGTACATTCTACGTGCTTACCACGAGTTTGATTTTTTTTTTTAAACTCGGGAGAGCTCTTGAATTAGCTCGTACAGTGGGACAGCCCCTTAACTCAAGCGCCCAACAACGTAGGAAGCTGCAGAATTCCATCAGGGGCAATGACCTCCTCACCATCGAAGGGATCTACAGGAAGCATTACATCAAGACGGCAGCTAATATCATCAAAGACCCACACTACCCAGGCCACGCTTTCATCTCGCTGCTATCATTGCGAAGAGGATTCAGGAGCCTGAGAGAACTGTGATCTCCATGTTCAGGAGCAGCTTCTTCCCAGCAAGCTGCAGGCTCGTGAACCATCCTGCACAACCCTAGACGTAGAAAAACGTTGTATTTGTTGCACTACGTACTTGGACTTGCACTATTATGGTCTGGTTGCCGAGTATAACAGATAGTTTATTACTTTTTAAATATATTTGCTGCATTGTTGTGTTAATATTCCTGTAAAACTGCAGCAGGTTCTGATTTTCTTTGTTCCGTTCGGAGGACAGATGACAATTAAAAGCTCCTGACCCTCTTGACTCTTGACCTAATTAAAGGCTTTCTGAAAGTCCAAATGCACCAGCTCGACTCTTAGTTATTCATTCCTTATTTCTTCAAAATATTCCCAAAAAATTCTAAAATGTGATTGTGTAGGAAAGAACTGCAGATGCTAGTTTAAATCGAAGGTAGACACAAAATGCTGGAGTAACTCAGCGAGTCAGGCAGCATCTCTGGAGAAAAGGTATGGGAAACGTCACCTATTCCTTCTCTCCAGTGATGCTGCCTGACCCGCTAAGTTACCCCAGCATTTTGTGATTTCCCTTTCATAAGTCCATATTGACTCTGGCCAGTCTTGTTATTGAATCCTAAGTGCCCTAGTGTCATAGCCAAACAGCATGGAAGCAGCCCCTTTGGCCTAGCTTGCCTTTGCCAATCATCTCCGGGAAAACATGGATAGGCGACGTTTTGAGTCGACTACCTTCTTCAGACTGAAAAGGGTCTTGACCTGAAAAGTCTCCTATCCATGTTCTCCAGAGATGCTGCCCTGGCCTGCTGAGTTATTCCAGCATTATGTGTCCAGTTATGTATGAATCAGCATCTGCAGGTTTTTGCCCCTCAGCCTCCTAATCTCCAAAGAATAAAGTTCTAGCCTGCCCAACCACTCAGGCCTACAAGTCCTGGCAACATCCTCGTAAAACTTCTCTGCACTCCTTCCAGCTTAACACCATCTTTCCTATAGCTGGGTGATTAATTCTGAACAATACTCCAATTGTAGCCTCACCAAGTGTTTCAATAAAGCTTTACATCCAGCATTTTCCTGCAACTACTGTCATGTTAACATGCATAAGAGGCAGAACAAAGGGGAGAACAAGAGAACGTCTGATTCGATGTGGAGATCAAGAGGACAATGGCACAGATCATCGTTGGCTTGGAGATGGTGCTGAATTCTTGTTAGCTAATCTACTCGATGTGTAAATAGGTAGAGAGTGTAGGCGAGAAAAGAAAGGATATTTTTGCAAGTTTCAACATGCCTATTTTCTCAATTTTCCCAGTTCAGAATGAGTTTATAACCTGAAACGTTTATCTTGCTTTTGTCTCTCCTCGTGATTAGCCGAATGTGTCCAACACGTCTTGTTTTTGTTTCAGATTTTCAGCAAATACTTTTTTCTCCTCAATTGTTGAATCTTTAAAATATTCCTCATTCTTTGTACGTTATCATGTTTTTTTGACGTAGTTTGCCGGTCATTCTCCCACAACTAGCCCATGCCTGAGAAAATATTTCTCCATATCTGTCTTAAATGAGCAGGAAAAATGTTCCCCATGTTGGGGGAAGTCCAGAACCAGGGGTCACCGTTTAAGAATAAGGGGTAAGGCCATTATAGCTCTTGGGGCTAATGGAATCAAGGGATATGGGGAGAAAGCCGTGATCATATTGAATGGCGGTGCTAGCTCGAAGGGCCGATTGGCCTACTCTTGCACCTAATGTTTTTGCTTCTTTGTGTTCCTTATTCTAAAATGATGCTAGCTAAAGCTAGATATCCCCTGTCAACAGCCCTCTAGGACAGCTTTTTTTTCGGTGTGAAGGACCTAATTTCAGATTAAACTGAATTATTATCAATTTTTGTATTTTTAATTTTTGCATTAATGTTCTTTCATATTTTGATTTCTGTCCCCAACAAGCTGCTTAACTACCAGATGATCAGACTCTCTTCTCTTGATGCATTACTACATTAAAAAATAACTTTATGTTATACCCTTTGTGAATTAGTCCTCCACAGAATTTAATGCTAATTTGGGTCATGTAATATAAGTGTAGATTGGCAATTCCCCATGATTATTGTATTACTCCTGTAACATGCGCCTCTAATTTCTGCTTGAATACAAGACTATTATCATTGCTTGGGAGTCGATATGCAATTCCCAACAATGTTTTTTATCCCCTGATTTTGTATTGATTTTTCCCGGCATAGAAACATGGAAAATAGGTACAGGAGGAGGCCATTCAGCCCTTCGAGCCAGCACCGCCATTCATTGCGATCATGGCTGATTGTCCCCAATCAATAACTCGTGCCTGCCTTCTCCCCATATCCCTTGTGTCCACTAGCCCCTAGAGCTTTCTTCCTTTCTGCTGCCATTGTTTAATAACAAGATTATCCCACCTCCTTTGTAATGTTTCCTGTAAATTTATTACTGTGGAATATGTAATTCCTTTTCTTGCCACTTTGCAACCATATTTGAGAAATTTATGTTAAATTGTACTCAATTATTTCTACCAGTACCATTAATTCACCCATGTTTGTATAAACACAAGAACTGGAGTAGAAGTACTCAGTTTCCGGCCATGCTGATCATGGCTGATATAATCATGGCAGAATTTTGCTGTGCTCTCCTCATGCCCTGGGACCCCATTGTAGATTAAACATATGTGAATCTCTTTCTGGAATATCATGAGCGATTCCACCTTTAGAGATACATTGCGGAAATATGCCCTTCGCCCCACTGAGTCCGTGCCGACTAGCACTAGCACTATCCTAGAAACATAGAAACATAGAAAATAGGAGCAGGAGTAGGCCATTTGGCCCTTCGAGCCTGCACCGCCATTCAATATGATCATGGCTGATCATCCAACTCAGTATCCTGTACCTGCCTTCTCTCCATACCCCCTGATCCCTTTAGCCACAAGGGCCACATCTAACTCCCTCTTAAATATAGCCAATGAACTGGCCTCAACTACCTTCTGTGGCAGAGAGTTCCAGAGATTCACCACTTTCTGTGTGAAAAATGTTTTTCTCATCTCGGTCCTAAAGGATTTCCCCTTTATCCTTAAACTGTGACCCCTTGTCCTGGACTTCCCCAACATCGGGAACAATCTTCCTGCATCTAGCCTGTCCAACCCCTTAAGAATTTTGTAAGTTTCTATAAGATCCCCCCTGAATCTTCTAAATTCTAGCGAGTACAAGCCGAGTCTATCCAGTCTTTCTTCATATGAAAGTCCTGACATCCCAGGAATCAGTCTGGTGAACCTTCTCTGTACTCCCTCTATGGCAACAATGTCCTTCCTCAGATTAGGAGACCAAAACTGTACGCAATACTCCAGGTGTGTTCTCACCAATACCCTGTACAACTGCAGTAGAACCTCCCTGCTCCTATACTCAAATCCTTTTGCTATGAATGCTAACATACCATTCGCTTTCTTCACTGCCTGCTGCAGCCTACACACTAACGACAATTTTTACCAAGGCCATTCAACCTACAAACCTGTACGTCTTTGGAGTGTGGGAGCAAACCAGAGCACACGGAGAAAACCCACAGGGTCACAGAGTGAATGTACAAACTCTGCACAGACAGCACCTGTAGTCAGGATCAAACCCAGGTCTCTGGCACTATAAGGCAGCAACTCTATCGCTGTGCCACCGTGCACCATAAAATGTCTGAGAGTCTCTTTCTGGCATATATTGACCAGTTCCATGTCCACATTAACTATCTGTGACTCTTTGGAATATATTGAGTGACTCCATCTCCAGAGTGAAGAACTCCAAAGCTTCATGATAAGGAGAGAAGAAATTCCTCCTCATATAATATGGGCTTTCTGAAATTCTGGCCCCAGCTCCTGAGGTCCCACAAGGATAAACACCCTTACAACCACCAGACAGAGAAAGGAATCCTGTATCCTTTGACAACCTCCCTCATTGTCCGCATCTCCGCTGATTTTGGTGTTGTCTACAAATTTACTAAGCAACCCATCTATGTTTATTTCCAAGTCATTTATAGATATCACAAACAACATCTACTACAATGCATTGAAGGCTACACTCATCGTTTATTGGCACAAAGCACTTTGGAACATCAGAATGTCTCTTGAATGCATTCAAACTGATTTTACAGTATGTGTTGATTTTTCCCAACATAATCCATCCATCCTTCTGGCATTCTTTAATAACAGGCTGTCCCACCTCCTTGTATGTCAGAAGGGCAATGAAAGTTACTTGCATAATGCAAGCCTTGGCTTTCTCTGACTGGCGCTGAAGAGGAGTAGAGAGAGACAAGAATAATGTATAAACCTGTGAGAGGCATAGATAGGGTAGATAATCTGAACCTTTTTCCCAGGGTGGTCATCTCCAACACTAGAGGGCATAGCTATAAGGTGAGCAGATGTTCATATCTTTCGGGTAATTAGTACCCTAGCCGCTATTTGGATGAGAATGGTTGAAGGGGGTGTCTTCTAAACGCATGCAAGCTCACTCACAGAGACCTTCAGAGCTTCTTCTCAGATATGACTTCAAAACACAGTCTTTAGATGAATAAATGCTTTCTTGTTGCGAGAAAACAGTAAGATACATCCAAGTTTCTTCCGACTCGTTACTACAATCTTCTTTGAACTCCAGCTTATTACTTTAGACATTAATAAACTCCTCGTGTCTCCGTAACACTGGCAAGATCTGGCATGATCTCCTTTAGATCTCTCATGGACCCCGCATGGCCCGCATGGTAGAAGGGGTCAACCTTCCCCATGGGCTCTCCAAACTAATCTAAAAACTAAACTTCTGCGCAAGCATCAAAGCTCCAAACACGCCCAAAAACACGTCTTAAATCCCACCCACAATATAACGGGCAGTCTAAAATTTAAAGGCACATGCCATCCTCAATGACATGCAAAACAGGCCAAGTGGCCACTACAGTGAGAGGTGGAAAGTTTAATGGTGATGTGCAGGGCATGTTATTTTACATAGAGTAGTGAAGGCCTGGAAAGCATTGCCAGGGGTGGTAGTGGAGGCAGATATGATAGTGGCATTTAAGAGGCTTTTAGATGGGCCCATTGATGTGCAGGAAATCGAGGGATATGGGATCATGTGCAAGCAGATGAGGTCAGTTTAACTTGGCATCATGTGGTCTGAAGTGCTTGCTCCTGTGCTGTACTGTTCTATGTTCTTAACAGGTTTTAAGGTCAAGCCTGTCCTGATCTGGGGAACACGGTGTGTGAAATAATTTCTGAAACAACTACAATACTAAGAATATCAAATACCGTTTTCTGCATACATTGTTATGATTGACATTTATGTCAACATTATTCTAACATTATTGACTTATCTGCGTATACAGTCTCCAACACGCGTGCATGACTACAACTTCCTAGACGAATAATAAAACTTTGCCGACTCTAGTTAAATAGGGAGTAATTGGATTTGGCAAATTGAAACTGAATTTGGATAAATAAATCTCTACCTGATTCTGCCTGGTCAGCAGCCAGGGCGGCTTGCACATGTGTGAAGTTTGCAGTTGTACTTTGTAGTCAGGGTGCAGAGTGTTTGTCAATGGTATAAGTCAAGATCCAATTACTTTAAAAAAAAATTTTTTTTAATGTTTTTATTAGAAGTGATGTACAATAATATAAGACATGAATAACATATTACATTTCATGTACAACTTCTTATTTTAAATTTAATAGTAAAAAAGAAGAGTGAGAAAAGCAAGAAATAGAGAGAAAGAGAATATTATCTAGCTCGAAAAAGAAAACAAGGTGATGTGAAATAAGAAAAAAAATAACAGAAGAAAAAAAGAGGGAAAAAAAGGGAAATTGCAAGGGATATACCTACTTCGTATCTTTACCCACCCCTCACCCGGTTCTGAAACAATTCCGTTCTAGGATCCAATGACAACATGTCAGAGGCTGCAGATGCTGGAACCTTCCATCTGAAGAAGGGTTCCAGCCTGTAACATCAGCTACCAATTTCCCTCCACAGTCACTGCCTGACCCACTGAGTTCCTCCAGCAGTTTGTTTTCAGTGTAAGTTATAGCGTGTTATTCTAATGCCTAGATGGAAGAGAAGATTTTTCTCTCAACAATGCTGCAGCTCATGTTTTACTCATGAGTGCAGTCCACAGAGTGTGGAGTTTGGTGCATGAGGGATAATTTCAACTCCTTCGACTTGGTCAAGAGTTCTTACTTGCTTGCAGCAGCCGAACTGGTTTGTAACCCTAGTACTCTGTAAATGATATCAGAAGCAAACAAAAAATAAAATCAATAGATTAAAATAAAACCAATGTCGTGCAAAAACAAAACAAAATGTGAACTTCCCTGATCCAACCTATAGGCTGTTCGTGGTTCAGAGTTTGTAGTGTTCAATATCTTGATGGTTGTTGGGAAGAAGCTGTTCCTGAAATTACCCCTTGGAATTAAATGAATTTTCAATTAAGAATTGATTTTGCTTACTTTATTCAATTTTGTTTTATTGCTATTTTCTCTGAACTTGCAGTTTTGATTTGGAGTGGTAGTCTCTCGGCTAAAAGGGTAGCTAGCTAGAATTGGTTAATTAAAGTCAAGTGATTCAAATATTGTTTGTTCCCTTTGTACGCCCACCAGAAATCACTGCAGTGCAGCTCCCATTGTGTGTGGACTTTGAGTAAGGGACCTTGGTGAGATAAGGGCGATGGTGACAGAATTATATAGATTAATTTAATTAAATGTTCATAGACAGGCATGACGAGTCATATAATGTGGTGCAGCACATGTGTGTGGGAGGTTTTCAAAATCTTTGAGACCCATAGCAACCACATCTCTAGCCAGAAGATCTTTAACTCAGAGTTGATGATACAATGATACAATTTATTTGTTGTCATTTGAACTTCATTGAGGTTCAAAACAAAATTTGGTTTCTGCTGTCATACACACAAGAAAAAGAACCAAAACACAACACAATTTACACAAACATCCATCACAGTGAATCTCCTCCTCACTGATGGAAGGCAAAGCCTTGGAGCTAGGATTCAGACTAGAATCCTAGGAGCTAGGATTCAGAAAATGGATTGCATCGGGGAGAAGCAAGGTTACCTAGATAACATCTATGAGGCAGTCACACCTTAGGTTTAGTTTATTATTGTCACATGTACCGAGGTACAGTGAAAAGCTTTGTTTTGCATGCTATCCAATGAAATAAGATAATACCTTGCATAAATACCATCACACTCGAGTACAAGAGGTAGAGCAAATGAGAAGAATCAGAGTGCAAAATATAGTTCTCAGCATTGTAGTGCACCAGTTCTAGAGACAAAGTCCAGTGTCCTCTATGGGGTAGAGGTGAATCAGACGGTATCCTAGCTTATAGAATTCATAAGCTTGATAACGCAGAGGAAGAAGCTAAAATGCAAAAGCAACCCAGCCTCCTACCTTCCCCCTCATCAACATCACTTTAGAAGGATGAGAGGGTATCTCATTGAACCATATAAGATTGTTAAGGGTTTGGACACGCTAGAGGCAGGAAACATGTTCCCGATGTTGGGGGAGTCCAGAACCAGGGGCCACAGTTTAAGAATAAGGAGTAAGCCATTTAGAACGGAGACGAGGAAACACTTTTTCTCACAGAGAGTGGTGAGTCTGTGGAATTCTCTGCCTCAGAGGGCGGTGGAGGCAGGTTCTCTGGATGCTTTCAAGAGAGAGCTAGATAGGGCTCTTAAAGATAGCGGAGTCAGGGGATATGGGGAGAAGGCAGGAACGGGGTACTGATTGTGGATGATCAGCCATGATCACACTGAATGGCGGTGCTGGCTCGAAGGGCCGAATGGCCTCCTCCTGCACCTATTGTCTATTGTCAAGCTGCCTCGAGAAAACCACCAACATAATCAAGGACCACTCGCACCCCAGCAATTCCCTCTTCTCTGCTCTCCCGTCAGCAGGTTACACAAGCTTGAAGGCACGTGCCTCCAGATTCAAGAGCAGTTATTGAGTTGACCTCTCATATGCTGAGGATGAATATCCTTATCTTCCAATCCACCTTGGTGCAGCCCTTGCACTTTAAAAAACTCTGCTGTAACTCTATATTCTGCACTTTGTTCATTTTTTAAACTTTTGCAACAGGATAGACATTCAGGTCCTTTTCCCCAGGATTGAAATATAAAATACTAGAGAGCTTTGCTTTAAGGTTTTTTTTTACAGAGGGTGGTGGATGCCTGGAATGCACTATGGGTGTCGTGGTGGAGGCAGATGCGATAGTGGCATTTAAAGATAATGATAAAGCGATAAAGATAATTTTGTTGATCACATACGCACCTAGGTGTAGTGAAATGCTTCTTGCCATGCAGCACATAAAGAAAGAATACAAACATAACAATAATAAAGAAATTTAAACATAAAAACATCCCCCCACAATGGTTCCCATTATGAGGGAAGGCACAGTGTCCAGTCCCCATCCCATGTCCTCCCATAGTCAGGCCTATTGAGGCCTCCACAGTTGTTTTTAAGAAGGCCCGATGTTCCAGGCCGTTCTCGCCGGATGATGGTGCTCCGGCGTCGGGAGAATCCTCTCGGCGGCATGGAAACCCTGGAGCGGCCGCTTCCCTCACCGGAGACCGCGGCTTCCGAAGCCAACAAGGCCGCGCCGGTTGGAGCTCCACCACTGGCGATCTCATCGAGAGATCCCAGGCTCCCGGTGTAAAGTTCGGCGCCGCCGCCCACAGCTGGCTGCTCCACAGACCCTTAAAAGCCTTTTGATTAGGCACATGGGTATGCAGGGAATGAAGGGATATGGATTATGTGCAAGCAGATAAGAGCTGGTGTTAGAAACGTATTAGGCAGTGACATTGTGGGCCGAAGGGCCTGTTCTTGTGTTGCACTGTTCTATGATCTAAGCATCTGTTGTACTTATGTGGTATAATTTGATTGGAAGGCACACAAAACCAAGTTTTTCACTGTATATTAGTTCACGTGACAATAATAAACCAATAATAATGGCAAGTATTGAAAGGCGGAGTAGATTTGAGAGCCCACTCTTGCTTCTATTTATGTAATGCTATTGAGCATTCCGTGCAAACTAGATTTGGCCTAAGTCACCATGGATCCAAAGATACAGTATGAGCCTATGAAGCTTCAAAGATTTGATTTATTCTCGACTTTGTTGAGAAGATTGGCGTACCAATCCTGATTGCTTTTCATGGTTTGATGGCTCACCACAGGGAGAAAATGAGTGCATGGTTTGATTCAAAGCATTCACTGTATGAAAGTTCCTATTCACTTTTCAGTCCCGTCCTTTTCCCAGGCTTGAAAGGATTGCTTTCGTTGTCGAGATAACTATGTGAACAATTTGGGGTTTTGGCAAAGACATGACATGAGGTTGCACTGTGGGATTCACACCGCCACGCCCTTGCTACTCACCATACTCCTGTAACCCAATCTGGCTCTCTCTACACTACTCCCTCTGCTATACTTTTATTTTAGCTTAAGTAGTTCAACAGATTTACCCTTTATATGTAATTTCAATGCCACAAGGTGACTTTATGGTGGGTGTATGTGCTGGGTCCTTATTCATGGATATTTAATGCCATGATGCTTTTGCCACTCAGGCTGGGTCCTTGCCAGAGTCGCCAGAGAGTTCTTCAAACAACAAGAGGCAAGTTGCTGATCTTGAATGTGGATCAGACACGATTGGATTCACCAGTCCGAAATTCTGATTTATACATGTCCCGCTGCCTGTGCATTCACAGAAGGCAAAAAACCCCCTGCTTCGAAAAGCCAATGAGGTCTAGAGAAGGGTCTCGACCCGAAACGTCATCCATTCCTTCTCTCCAGAGATGCTGCATCTCCAGCTGAGATACTCCAGCTTTTTGTGTCTTTCTTTGGTTTAAACCAGCATCTGCAGTTCCTTCCTACACAGTTCCAGAATTGGGTTCATTTCACAGGGTCACCTTGGCTGGCGGTCTTACAACCCTATAAATTCAAACTAAGATGAGCTGGAAAAATAAAAGACAACTGGTTCTACTTTTGCATTGAACTCCCTAATTATTATCAGATGTAGCATAATATATAATTAGACATGCCAATCTATGTCTATGTTATTTTGGGTGGAACATTTACAGAAAGTGCAGAGGAGAATTGGTAAAAAAAAGGTTAATAGGGGTATGAACATAGAGCACAACAGCCTAAAAACACTCCCTTTGGCCAACAATGTTAGTGCCGAACATGATGTCAAGGGCATCTCTTATCTGCCATTGCATAATCCAAAACCCTCCATTCCCTGCATATCCATGCCTATGTAAAAGCCTCATAAATGCCACTATTGTATTTGCCTCCCCCAACACTCCTGACAGTGTGTTTTATGCACTCACCACCCGGTGAGATTTATAATTTTAAATACTATCAGGTTTCCCCACAACTTTCCAGAGAAAACAATCCAATCTGTTCAACTGTAAGGTAAAAGGAGAGAAGTACAGTGCCCTCCATAATGTTTGGGACAAAGACACGTCATTTATTTATTTGCCTCTGTACTCCACAATTTGAGATTTGTAATAGAAAAAATCACATGTGGTTAAAATGTACACTGTCAGATTTTATTAGAGGCTATTTTTATACCTTTTGGATTCACCATGTAGAAATTACAGCTGTGTTTATACATAGTCCCCCCCCATTTCAGGGCACCATAATGTTTGGGACACATGGCTTCACAGGCGTTTGTAATTACTCAGGTGTGTTTAAATGCCTCCTTAATGCAGGTATAAGAGAGCTCTCAGCACCTAGTCTTTCCTCCAGTCTTTCCATCACCTATGGAAACTTTTATTGCTGTTTATCAACATGAGGATCAAAGTTGTGCCAATGAAAGTCAAAGAAGCCATTATGAGACTGAGAAACAAGAATAAAACTGTTATGCGAGACATCAGCCAAACCTTAGGCTTACCAAAATCAACTGTTTGGAACATCATTGAGAAGAAAGAGAGAACTGGTGAGCTTACTGATCGCAAAGGGGCTGGCAGGCCAAGGAAGATCTCCACAGCTGATGACAGAAGAATCCTCTCTATAATAAAGAAAAAGAAAAAAAACACCTGTCCGACAGATCAGAAACACTCTTCAGGAGTCAGGTGTGGATTTGTCAATGACCACTGTCCACAAAAGACTTCATGAATAGAAATACAGAGGCTACACTGCAAGATGCAAACCACTGGTTAGCCGCAAAAATAGGATGGCTAGCTTACAGATTACCACGAAGTACTTAAAAGAGCAACCACAGTTCTGAAAAAATGTCTTGTGGACAGATGAGACGAAGATTAACTTATATCAGAGTGTTTAAGAAGGAACTGCAGATGCTGGAAAATCGAAGGCACACAAAAATGCTGGAGAAACTCAGCGGGTGCAGTATCATCTATGGAGCGAAGGAGATAGGCAACGTTTCGGGCCAAAACCCTTCTTCAGACTGATGGGGGGGGGGGGGGTGGGGGGAGGCGGAGAGAAGAAAGGAAAAAGGAGGAGGAGCCCGAGGGCTGAGGGAGAGCTAGGAAGGGGAGGAGACAGCAAAGGCTAACAGAATTGTGAGAATTCAATGTTCATGCCACCAGGATGCAGACTCCCCAAACGGAATATGAGGTGCTGTTGATGGCAAGAGCAAAGTATGGAGTAGAGAAGGAACTGCCCAAGATCCAAAGCATACCACCTCATCTGTGAAACATGGTGGTGGGGGTGTTATGGCCTGGGCATGTATGGCTGCTGAAGGTACTGGCTCACTTATCTTCATTGATGATACAACTGCTGATGGTAGTAGCATAATGAATTCTGAAAGGTATAGACACATCCCATCTGCTCAAGTTCAAACAATTGCCCAAAACTCATTGGCTGGCGGTTCATTCTACAGCAAGACAATTATTAAAGCTTTATTTCAGACACAGGTCCATATAACACATCAAACAGTACAAAGAATTACAAAGATACATTAAAAAATTGCATATTAGCCTAAAAGAATCAAATACACAGGACAAGATGTTAAGAAGTCCCTTGTGCCAATAGGTGGGGAACATTTCACGACATTCGTTGATTGTTGAGAGTGGTAGACGCTCAACATCTGTGGGGGGGGGGGGGCGGGGGGGGGGGGGGAGTGGATACGTATATCTTGGCCTGGGTAACCTTCAGGACAGTTGGGCACAGGACACATCATCAGTAGTGTACCCTTGCATCACTGGGTGTTTCGGCCTTTTAACACTATACACCCTCCACAAGGGCGGCCCGCTGCAGGATGATCAGCCCTCAGCGCGTGTCCCGTGTCAAACCGTCGCAAAGATTCACCCTGAAATACTTGGGGCCCAGCATGGGTCTTTCTGCTTGAGCCAAATCCACCAGCTGCTTCTTTCAGCCGCCTCTGAGAGTGATCTTATGGTCTTCCGCAGAGCCTGACCGTGGATTCCAAGCTCCTTCAGCAGTCTGATGGTAGATGACGTAACAAATCCTCTGCATCCCACTTCAACTGGATAGACTTTGGTGTTCCAGCCACGCTGCGTTGCCTCTGCTGCAAGCTCTGCGTAACGCAGCTTCTTACGCTCATAGGCCTCCTCAACAGAGTTCTCCCATGGAACTGTGAGCTCTATGATGTAAAGATATATAAGCTATTGCACCAATGCCGTCTTAGCCTAGAAGTGAATCTATAGCAGCTTTTCAGAGGGCTGACTAGGGCTTCAATTATGTGGTTCTCTGATTTGTCCAGGCGACACATAAAACTAAACATCAGCTGTCTTAAGAGTGCCTCACAGGTTGGCATTCTAGTGGACACAAACAATTGACTGGCACTATGCCACCTAGGGACACGAAGCAGCAACCTCATTGCATCATTGTATGCAACCTTAAGCCTCTGCATACTCTTTTTCTTATAATTAGACCACAATTGAGCAGTATATAACGGTGTGATGTAGGTTCTGAACAGGGAACACTTCACAGAATCAGAGCACATATAAAACTTCCTTATAAGCATGTTGGCTTGAAGATAAATTTTACAGCGCTGTCGATAAATGATCCCAAACATACTGCTAAAGCAACAAAGGAGTTTTTCAAAGCTAAAAAATGGTCAATTCTGGAGTGGCCAAGTCAATCGTTCGATCTGAACCCAATTGAGCATGCCTTTTATATGCTGAAGAGAAAACTGAAGGGGACTAGCCCCCAAAACAAGCATAAGCTAAAGATGGCTGCAATACAGGCCTGGCAGAGCATCACCAGAGAAGACACCCAGCAACTGGTGATGTCCATGAATCGCAGACTTCAAGCAGTCATTGCATGCAAAGGATATGCAACAAAATACTAAACATGACTACTTTCATTTGTATGACATTGCTGTGTCCCAAACATTATGGTGCCCTGAAATGGGAGGACTATGTATAAATACTGCTGTAATTACTACTTGGTGAAACCAAAATGTATAAATATGGCATTTATTAACATCTGACAATGTGCACTTTAACCACATGTGATTTTTTCTATTACAAATCTCAAATTGTGGAGTACAGAGGCAAATAAATAAATGATGGGTCTTTGTCCCAAACATTTTGGAGGCCACTTTATTTACTCCCAGTTTCACCCATGTTTCTCGATTCTTCTATTCTCTCTGCGAATTGTACTCCTACAATATATTGTCCCTTTCCCCCTTATTTCTCAGCCTCTTGACTTCTTTTTGTCTCTGGTCTTGGTCTTGGTCTTGTTGCTTGCAGGCATGTGCTGTTTTATTTGCTGAGGAATTATGAATTGTACATGCAGTCATCAATGGAGATGGATATCACCAATTTCTGGCCGAATGCTGGACAGAAGGTCATTATTGAAGCAGGTAAAAATGGTTAGGCCTCGGATTTTACTCCGACAATTTCTTCAGAGGTGTCTTGGGGCTGGGATAATTGACCCTGGGAACAATAACCATCTTCATTTGTGGTAGATGTGACTCCCGAAATTGAAGTCTGCTTCTTTGATGTCCATTGACTTCATTTTCCCCAGATAACCTTAATACTGCAACTGGTCAAATGCTACATTGATGTCAAAGGGCAGTCACTCTCACCTCATCTCTGGAATTGCAATCTTCAATCCACATTGATAACCACACCGGCTCCATGCGAGGAATGGAGGGATATGGATCATGTACAGGCAGATGAGATCAGTTTAACTTGGCATCATGTTTGGCACAAGCATTGTGGGCCGATGGGTCCAATCCTGTACTGTATTGTTCTATGATCTACGTTCAGTCCGTGTTTGTAGCTGGATGTTGGTGTTATAATTGACTGCAATAACTTGACTGGAGCCAAAAAAAGACACAAAGTGCTGGAGTAACTCAGTGGGTCAAGCAGCTTCCCTGGAGAAGATGGATAGATAACGTTTGGGGTCGGGACCCTTCTGCAGACCCTTGTTGTCTAGGGCTCTGGTAAGACCACATCTGGAGTATTGCGTACAGTTTTGGTCTCCTAATTTGAGGAAGGACATCCTTGTGATTGAGGCAGTGCAGCGTAGGTTCACGAGATTGATCCCTGGGATGGTGGGACTGTCATATGAGGAAAGATTGAAAAGACTAGGTTTGTATTCACTGTAGTTTAGAAGGATGAGGGGAGATTTTATAGAAACATATAAAATTATAAAAGGACTGGACAAGCTAGATGCAGGAAAAATGATCCAATGTTGGGCGAGTCCAGAACCAGGGGCCACAGTCTTAGAATAAAGGGGAGGCCATTTAAGACTGAGGTGATAACAAACGTTTTCACCGAGAGAGTTGTGAATTTGTGGAATTCCCTGCCACAGAGGGCAGTGGAGGCCAAGTCACTGGATGGATTTAAGAGAGAGTTAGGGGCTCTAGGGGCTGGTGGAATCAAGGGATATGGGGAGAAGGCAGGCACGGGTTATTGATTGGGGACGATCAGTCATGATCACAATGAATGGCGGTGCTGGCTTGAATGGCCGAATGGCCTCCTCCTGCACCTATTTTCTATGTTTCTATGTTTCTATTTCCAACTGGCGGCGTGACATTAACCGTCCTGACTTCTCTACTCCCCTCCCCCATTCGAATCTCACCCCCTCTGAAAGCACAGCTCCTTCATTTTGACTGGCTATTTCAGGAGTGCAGATCTTAAGTACTGCAGCTGGGATGTAATGTAGTCCCGCAGCCGTTGCTGTTTCCAGCGCTCCCAGCTATTGCTTAGTATCACGTGTAATTAATTGAATTGTCTGAAGATTGGACTCTGTGATGGTGGGAATCTCAGGAGGAGGCTGGGATGGATCGGTACTTCTGGCTGAATTCAGCATTTTCTCCAGCACTGACAGGCTGAGTGAGCCCTGCCATTGTTCTGGATGGAGATGTTCATGGAGGCATCTATCAGCAGCAGTGCAGAGCTTCAATCCCATTCGTAGGTTGCGGGGTTGCTTAGCTGTGTCTATTGATTTTGCTGTGTTGCTCACAATGAGTTCTTTATTCACTGTGGCACAGTGGTGCAGCGGGTAGGTTTGATCCTGAGCTTGGGTGCTTTTCGTGTAGAGTTTGTACGTTCTCCCTGTGACCGCGTGGGTTTCCTCCAGGTGCTCCGGTTTCCTCCCACAATTATGTATTATTTGTGATGTATGCAGCTTTCTAAGGTGCAACTTTCATAATTGTTCAACTTCTGTCAAGGAGAAGCTATACTTCACCTTCATTAGACCTCATTTGGACTACACAGTTGCAGCATGGGACCCATACACAAATAAAAAAAGTTATTCCATCGAACGTGTCCAAAGACATGCAGCTCAATTTGTTACTAACACCTATGAGAGAGAAGCGAGTGTCACCAAACTTCTGAATTATCTGGGGTGGAACCCTCTCCAAGACAGACGTGAAGCTCACCGTTTGACCTGTTTTTACAAAATGGTAAATGGTCAGCTCGACATAGACTACAAGACCTACACCAAACCCAAACCAATTAGGAGCAGACGAGGGCATTCGATCCAATTTGTGATCCCAGCTACAAAGACAGATGTATACAGCAATTCGTTCTTCCCCCGCACAATTAAAGCATGGAATAATCTCCACCCAACTATAGTTACCCAACCAGATGCAACTAAATTTAAAGTAGCTCTTTCTTCCCAATAACCCTTTCTGGCTTAAGCCCTCCCTTCACCACCTCCAGTTTAAATTCCATTTGGAATATTTTGGAGGACCAAGAAACCAAGAACCAACACTGAAATTCCTTTTGCATATTACATACACATGTGCCACCATTTTTGGCACAAGTCCAAAGCCTGGACGGCCCGCAAGGTCGATGTATTGGAACAGTTTCCACAAACCAATGTCCCTTTCCTCGTCTGGGTATCTCTGTGTCCTGGGGGCACCTCCTGCAGACAACATCCCAAGATACATGTGGGTTTGTAGGTTAAATGGCCTCTGTAATTTGCCTTCTGGTGTGTAGGGAGTGAATGCAAAGGTGGGATAACATAGACCGAGAGTGAATGGGTGATCGATGGGTGGTGTGGACTCGGTGGGCCGAAGGGCCTGTTTCTATGCTATATCTCTAAACTAAACTTTATGTAGAAACAAAGAACTGCAGATGCTGGTTAATACACAAAAGGACAAAGTGCTGGAGTAACTCATTGGCAGACAAAAATGCTGGAGAAACTCAGCGGGGAAGGCAGCATCTATGGAGCGAAGGAAGTAAGCAAAGTTTCAGGTCGAGACCCTTCTTCAGACTCATTGGGTCAGGCAGGATTTCTGAAGAACATGGATAGGTGACGTTTCGAGTCGAGACCCTTCTACAGACCGCATTTAAACGAAACTTTCTTGCGGCTTCATGAGGCTGCCGCTCATTATTTTAATGTATGCTGTTTCCGTCAGTCTCCCATGCACTCCACTTTGAACTGGACTTCCTGATCAAATGTGATTTATTAAACACAACCCACATTGACCTTGCTTGTTTACCTTAAATATTTCTAAGTTTTCTGCTATAATATCTCTTAATAATAGTTTCTAATGTTTTCCCTGGCACTGATGTTTAGCTAACCAGCCTGTTATTTCTTGCCTGTGTGGGGCATATTGGGTGATCTGGAGATTGTCAAGATCTGAAGTTATATTTAATCACTAGTTCCTTGTATTTGGGTCCTTGAATATGGTGTTACAGTTGGACAGGGTGTCAAGAAAGCTTTTTTGTGTTGGTCTTCTTCAGTCAGAGTACTGAGTATAAAAGGTAGACACAAAATGCTGGAGTAACTCAGCAGGACAGACAGCATCTCTGGAAAGAAGGAATGGGTGACGTTTCGGGTCGAGTCCCTTCTTCTGAAGTTGGGATGTTATGTTACAGATGTACAAGATGTTGGCGAGGCTGAATTTGGAGTATTGTATTCATTTTGGTTACCCTGTTATGGAAAGTATGTTGTTAAGCTGGAAAGAGTGCAGAATGTTGCCAGGACTGAAGGGCTTGAGCTATAGGGAAAGGTTGGGCAGGCTAGGACTGTATTCCTTGGAGCGCAGGAGGATGAGAGGTGATCGTATAGAGGTGTATGATTTCAAGAATGGATTAGATAGGACAAATGGACTATTTAGTGGGTTTTTTAAAAGCCAGTTCTCCATGCTTGCACCTGGCCTATATCAAGAGTCAAGAGTGTTTTATTGTCATATGTCCCGGACGGGACAATGAAATTCTTACTTGCTGCAGCACAACAGATTATGTGAATATGTAAACATTGTATATAACGGGGGGGAAAATGAAAAAAGTTAAATAAATAACAAATATAGTGCAAATACACAAATAATAATATAGTCTTTTGCAGTTCAGAGCTCAACACTTCACCTATCCATGTTCTCCAGAGATGCTGCATGACCCGCTGAGGTACTCCACCACCTTGTGGCATAGGTTGAAGATGAGGGATGAGCCGTAAGCCCCTGTCCCACGATGCGAGTTCACCCAAGAGCTCTCCCGAGTTTTAAAAAAAATCAAACTCGTGGTACTTCATCACGAGTAGTTTTTTACTCTTGGAAGTTTTTCACACTGTTGAAAAAACATCACGAGTTTCCGCGTTTCCCGTGTACCTGCCGTTAGCGTTACGAGCCGCTAAGAGACATCCACGAGCTCCGACGTACCCGCTATGTACATTCCACCTACTTACCACGAGTTTGATTTTTTTTTAAACTCAGGAGAGCGCTTGGGTAAATGCGCATCATGGGACAGGGCCTTTAGAGGGGATCTGAGGAGTAATTGCGTCACCCAGAGAGTGCGTGACACTGTCTAAGATGGTGACAGGGATAGATATTCTCACAACTTAGTTTACTTTAGTTTATTAATGTCACGTGTACCGAGGTACAGTGAAAAGCTTTTGTTTGCGTGCTACCCAGTCAAAGAAAAGACTGCATAGGAATACAACCAAACCGTCCACAGTGCACTGATACAGGATAAAGGGTACAACATTCAGTTCCCAACCTTTTTTGCCCCGTTTACCCCTGGCAACTTTGCATGACAATATTATTTCACTTATTTATGAACAACTAATGATGAACAGATACCGGTATACCAAAACCAAACACAGTCAGTCAATGAGAAAAAATTATGGACAAATCCAGAATCAACAAATTTACCCCCTGGGGTAAATTTACCCCAGGTTGGGAACCCTTGATTTAGTGCAAAGATATAACACTGAAGCCCGATAGTTCGATTAAAGATAGTGCAAAGGTCTCCAACAAAGTAGGTGGGAGGTCAGGACCGCACTCTTAACGGATGATTGTACAAAGCATCTGACCAAGCACTGGAATTGGAAGGCATGAGAGGTTACTGACCTTAAGCTTTTAAATGAGATTACTGTAGATAGGTTCTTGATGGTCAGCATAGACACAGTATCTCTAAGGGCTTACATATATGCTCTGTGGCTCAATGGTAATGGGTGGAAATGGTTTTAAGATTACACTTGGATTCACCGATTGCAGAGTCCGATACACTTGAGTGCTGAAGATTAGGCTGAAGCATGCCCAGCCGTGCTCTGTCAGAAATACCAAGCCGACAATCTTCCTCCAGAGTTTCCACCATTACAGGGGACGCCAGCCAACCTCATTCACTCCAAGTGATATCTACAGACGTTAGCGTGCACAGGAAAGAGAAGGCATGTTAACGTCGCAGTTACGGTCTTGAAGACTTGCGCTCCAAAACTAGCCGAGGTGGTTTACAGCACTCTGCTGCTTCATAATGTTGAAAATCACCCAGTTATATCCTGTCCATAAAAGACTGATTACCACTCACCAATCTATTTTCTATCATCAGCAAAGTTATGGAATTATTATTGACAGTGCTGTCAAATGGGACTTGCTCATCAATTCATGGCCAGAGTCAGATTTAGGGACAGTTTCTTCCCAGCTGTTATCAGGCAACTGAACCATCCTATCATCAACTAGAGAGCGGTCTTGACCAACCATCTACCTCATTGGAGACCCTCAGACTATCTTTAATCGGACTTTACTAGACTTTATCTTGCACTAAACGTTATTCCTTTTATCCTGTATCTGCTCTATGGACGGCTTGATTGCCATCATGTATTTCCTCTGACTGGAAACAAAAACAAAACAAAACGCTACAAAAAAATACTTTTCACTGTACCTCGCGACATGTGATGATAAACTAAATTAAACTTTTCTTCCATCCATTCCCTTAATCCAGAGATGCTGCCTGTGCCCACTGAGTTACTCCAGCATTTTGTGTCGTTATCTTCAGTGTAAACCAGCATCTGCAGTTCCTTTTTAAACAAACAAAATAATAACTACTTGTTCATTTGGGTTTTGCCAGGATCACGTTGCTCCATGTTGTATCAAGGTCTTAGAACATATAACAATACAGGTAGTACACTACAGTAGCAAGTACTATCACATTGTTTAATAGAAACATTTGGACAGGTACATGCGTAGGATAGGTTTAGAGTGACATGGGCCAACCGCAGGCAGGTGGGACTAGTGTCAATGGGGCATGTTGGTCGATGTCAGCAAGTTGGCACGAAGGGCCTGTTTCCACGCGGTATGAGCATGATTCTGGTGTAGCATAGGAACTGGCCCTTTGTCCCACATTATCTGTGCGAACCATGATGCCAATTTAATCTAATCCCATCTTTTTTTCAGGTGATCTCTTTCCCCCCCATTCCCTGCATGTTATGCCTCTGTCCTGGTTATGTTATGCCCTGTTATGCCCTGGCCACACACTCATCTCCCTGTTACCTTCAGGTAAAAGGTACAGGAGCCTGAAGACTGCAACAACCAGGTTCAGGAATAGCTACTTCCCCACAACCATCAGGCTATTAAACCTGGCTCGGACAAAACTCTGATTATTAATAACCCATTTTCTGTTATTTGCACTTTATCAGTATTCATTCATGTGTGCGTATATTTATATTATGGTATATGGACACACTTATCTGTTTTGTAATAAATGCCTACTATGTTCTGTGTGCTGAAGCAAAGCAAGAATTTAATTGTCCTATACAGGGACACATGACAATAAACTCACTTGAACTTGAACTTGTCTAAATTCTGTTAATCCTTATCAATATCTGCTTCTGCCTCTTCCCCTGGTGGCACGTTCCAGGTTCCTACCAGTCCTATGTGTAAAAATAAAAACTTGCCGTGAACGGGTGCTCGATGGTCGGCATGGACTTGGTGGGCTGAAGGGCCTGTTTCCATGCTGTATCTCTAAACAAAACTAAATATCATCTTTAAACGTTCACATCTTACCTTGCTGCTATGCTCTCTGGTGTTTGACCTTTACATCCTGGGAAAGCCTCTATTTACCCCGTCTTGGTCTTGGCCATGGTCCAAACATGAACTAAAAAGCTCAATTTCCTGACATGCCTGGAACGCGCTGCCAGGGGTGGAGTCGAGGCGGATCAAATCATCTATTGTGGCATTTAAGAGACTTTTGGATAAGCACACGGATATGCAGGGAATGGGGGGATATGGATCACGTACAGGCAGATAAGAGTTAGTCTTGGAATCATGGTCAGCACAGACATTGTGTGAGGGGCCGAAGAGCCTGTTCCTGTGCTGCACTCTTCCATGTTCTATGTAGATGAGTGAATAACCAGGGAAGACACAAAATGCTGGAGTAACTCAGCGGGACAGGCAGCATCTCTGGAGAGAAGGAATGGGTGACGTATCGGGTCGAATAATCAGGGATCCTTGTTAGAAATGGAATCAGTGGGTAACAAGGGTTGGAGTGGTACCTCGGTGAACACAAAATGTTCATGTTTATCAGAGCTCAACCATCCATCAGCTCTGCAGGTCAATATCCGAGGGCCAGCCATCTCCAGCTGCTTCATCACAGGGCTTCCTTCCTCTGTAAGTATAGATATTTGTGGAGGATTGATTGCAGAATATTTAATTCTGTTTGCAGCTGCACAGCAGTGCCCACATGTTGAAAAACCCAGACAGCATTGAAGCGTAGGCTGTTCAGTGGCAAGTGTCATAGAGTGATACCACGTAGAAACAGGCCCTTCAACTCAACTTGCCCACACCGGCCAACATGTCCCAGCTACACTAGTCCCACCTGCCCGCATTTGGTCCATATCCCTCCAAACCTGTCCTATCCATGTACCTATCTAACTGTTTCTTAAAGGTTGGGATAGTCCCAGCCTCAACTACCTCCTCAGGCAGCTTGTTCCATACACCCACCAAAAAAATGTGAAAAAATTACCCACTCAGATTGCCATTTAATCTTTTATCCTTCACCTTAATCCTATGACTTCTAGTTCTCGATTAACCTATTCTGGGCAAGAGTCTCTGTGCATCTACCCGACCTATTCCTCTAATGATTTTATACACCTCTGTAAGAAAACCTCTCATCCTCCTGTGCTCCAAGGAATAGAGTCCCAGCCTACTCAACTTTCTCCCTATATCTCACACCCTCAAGTCCTGGCAACATCGTCGGAAGGTGACATTTGCACAACAGAAATGCCAGGCTTTGAGAGTCAGGGATGATGCTCAAAACAGGACAATGGTGAGGGTTGTGGTTGGGAGCGGTGGAGGAGAGGGCTGAAGGGAGTCAGAAGTTGGGTCCCAACCTGAAAGGTCACCATCCATATTCTCTCCAGAGATGTGGCCTGACCCATTGAGTTACTCCAGATCTGGGTTTCTTTTTTTCCTAACAGAAATGAGTATAACTTCCTACCCTTGCCTTTGAATGAGATTACCGATGCTGACACCCCCTGTTATTAACATCTAGTGGGAACTGTGTGCCACGTGAAATACAAACCCAATTGGACTCGCTCCATTCCCTCCACACCTGCTGCCTGACCCACTGAGTTCCTCCAGAACCATGTGCTTTGCTCAAGATTCCAGCATCTGTAGTTTCTTGCATCTCCTTGGAGATTACACGAGATGTTCTTGGGTCTTTACCGAGTAGGTTGATTCCAAATTGGTTTAGAAGAGATGTGAGTTTAATACAGAATGATTGCATTCTGATTCCTTGTTGGAAAGTGCTTGGTCATCAGTGAATGTGATGGAGATAGGCAACTTGCCTGATTCAGTGATATGACGTTACAAATGATCAGCTTGTTGTGGGGAGAGATAGTCAGTGGCTTCTGTAGTTGATCTGGTCCTACATTTAACAAAGCAGGTCATCTTTTATATAGCTGTGGCTGTGATCTGTGCCAAATATTAAAGAGATATGTGTGGGAATGTTGAAGGATGAGCTCATAAAGAACCTTTAAGCATGTCAAAGGATAGATGAAGACTATTGATTGACACAGCAATGACTTCAACGTGTACAGCAGGGTTATTGATTGAGGACGATCAGCCATGATCACAATGAGTGGCGGTGCTGGCTCGAAGGGCCGAATGGCCTCCTCCTGCACCTATTTTCTATGTTTCTAAGAGATCGATCTCTTAGAAACATAGAAAATAGGTGCAGGAGGAGGCCATTCGTTGTGATCATGGCTGATCGTCCCCAATCAATAACCCGTGCCTGCCTTCTCCCCATATCCCTTGACTCCACCAGCCTCTAGAGCTCTATCTAACTTTCTTTTAAATCCATCCAGTGACTTGGCCTCCACTGCCCTCTGTGGCAGGGAATTCCACAAATTCACAACCCTCTGGGTGAAAAGGTTTTTTCTCACCTCAGTCCTAAATGGCCTCCCCTTTATTCTAAGACTGTGGCCCCTGGTTCTGGACTCGCCCAACATTGGGAACATTTTTCCTGCATCGAGCCTAGGCATAATTCTCCGTGCCTTTCATCCGCAGTACATGTAATACATGAAAGTATATGCAGCTCACATGACGTCAATGCTGCTTTAAGCCTTCAATGACAAGGGGAGCTGAAGGCAGCTGAAATTCTGCCTTTGCACCGTGGACTGAGTTTCTTGGTGGGTTTTTTTCAAACATGGATTGTCATTATCTTAAGAGTATCTTAAGAAACGAAGAGAGAAGAATGGAGTTTGTGTACAAATAATGTGTGTAAGTAAATTTCTTTGAGCTATATGTTTTTAAATACCGTATTTCCCGGCAATGAAGATGCTATTTTTTATCCAAAAATAAGGCACGAAAATGTACCTGTGTCTTGGAAGCCGAAGGTTAGGTTGTTAGCCAAGAAAGATAGACTTGGCTATCCCTCAGTACAGCAACATCAAGAATGATGTTGCTGTACTGAGGGATAGCCAAGTCTATCCCTCATTGCTGGCAGCTGATGGGAACCAGCCGCCACCTCAACGCCTTCTGCCGGCCCGCTCACCTCTGGTAGTGCGGGCGGTGGAACTTACTCCTGTGTCAGCGCAATCAAGGGACCAATTGAGGTTACTCGCGCTGACACAGGAGTAAGTTCCACCGCCCGCACTGCCAGAGGTGAGCGGGCTGGCAGAAGGCGCTGAGATGGCGGTCGGTTACGCTGTCCGTTCACTCCCCGGCCACAATGCGGTGGCTCCGCGCCCGGAGCGCCGCAGCAACGGTGAGTGAGTAAGTTACTGGCATGATCCCCGACCCCCTCCTTCTCAACGCTCCTTCCCTCCCCGCATCTTTGCCCCTGGCCAGACTCCCCACAGGCTGTGAAAGGAACTCTTCCCCCCCAATTGGTCCCTTGAACTAGTATTGTCATTCAATAAGATCACAACTTGTCCCGGTGTGCTCCCGTTTTTCCCACCATCTCTCCACCTGCCATCACCCTCCACCCCCCACCCATTCAGTAATTCAGAATGAAGGAGATTTGGAAGCCTTGGCAAATTGAATTGTCATTTTCTTTATTTTAATTTTTTATTTTTTTGAGCGTGAGAAATTCTATGTCTTCTTTCAAAATTTAGCAACTCAAAATGGGGGTGCGTCTTCATTGCCGGGAAATACAGTACTTTATTAAGGGATAAGGCTTTTGAAGACTTTATAAAAGTCGACTGACAGCTTACGGAGAGAACAATAATAATAATAATAATAATAATAATACTTTATTGATCCCCTCAGGGAAATTCAGATGTCCAGAAGCCCCCAACCAACAAACCCACAGATTCAAAACGAACGCAGACAGAAAATACATAGAATACAATGTGAACACTACCTGAGAGCAATAAATACTTAAAAAGACCAATAATTAACAATTAAAAATTAAAAATTGCAAAATGCATCCCCCTACAGCCTAGCGGTCCGAATTATAAAATCTAATGGCTGCCGGGGTGAAGGAACTCCTGAACCGCTCCGTTCTACAGGGCAGGGAGAGGAGCCGGTTGTTGTTCCGAGTGCTCTTTTGACTCTCCAAAATTACATGGAGGGGATGCCCGGGGTTTTTCAGGATGACCTGCACCTTGTGCCTCATACGCCTCTCAAGCACATCCATCCCAGAGTCTACTCTCCCCTCCAGCACTGAGCTAGCTCGTTTAACCAGTTTGACCAGCTTCTTGTTGTTTTTTGCACTAATGTTGTTGCCCCAGCAGACAACAGCGTAGAAAATAACACTTGCAACCACAGTGTTGTAAAACATGTGCAGCATTTCGTTACACACATTGAAGGATTTGTGCCTTCTGAGGAAAAAGAGTCTGCTCTGGCCTTTTTTGTAGAGGGAGTCAGAGTTGACAGACCAGTCCAGTTTGTTATCAAGGTGCACTCCAAGGTATTTATATGTCTGCACCACCTCAATGTCAGCCCCTGCAGCGTTGACCGGCTGAAGGGGGAGCTTGGACCTGCCAATGCGCGGTTTAAGATTTTTTTCAAAGCCGACTGACTGCCTACCCTGAGTAATTATTCATGGCACGTGCTTTGTGTACAGTTACATAATGTCAAACTGTGCAGAACTCTCATTGTTCTGTACCTCACGTCATGCAAAAAAACAAATAAATCCTACTAACTCAGCTGCCGAACTCAACTTCTTTCCGAATAGATCCATCAATTGTTTGTTGTAGCCATGCGTGTAGATCAATCATGTGTCTGCCTGAGTGTGTATGGTTGAGTGAGGCCATGTGTCTACATCGATTGCGTTCATCTCTTGCAGTGAGAATGTTATTTGTGCTGAATGGTCAGCAGTTAATATTAAGAAGTGTGGATAAATATTAAAATGAAAGTTTCAAACTCTCCGATCTAGATATTTATGGATGGGACCGTTTTGGAGGGATATATGGACCAAACGCAGGCAGGTGGGACTAGTGCTGCTGGGACATGTTGGCCGGTTTGAGCAAGTTGGGCTGAAGGGCCTGTTTCCGCGCTACATCACTCTATGACTCTCTATTGTTAATCCATAAATGGGGAGGGGGAGGGTGGGCAGAACCTGAAAAGGTTAAAGGTCCTGTCCCACTTTCCCGAGTTACTCACAAGCTCTCCCGAGTTTTCCCCTTGATTCGAACTCGGGGAATGTCGGGGAATGTCCGTAGCGAGTCCGTAGATGTTTCGTAGCGGCTCATAATGCCAGCCGTAAGAACTCGGGGCGTCAGGTAAGTCGGGACGTTTTTTTCAACATGTTGAAAAATATCCACGAGTAAAAAAAATAGCCCCAAGTACCTACGAATGGCTATTACTGTAATTCTCCGAGTTCGAATCAAGGGGAAAACTCGGGAGAGTTTGTGAGTAACTCGGGGAAAGTGGGACAGGGCCTTTATACAAGCTAATGTGAAACAAGAACAAAAGCATACGATCCACATATAATGTAAGAAAATGGATAAGCAGTCAGATTTAAGAAAAGGGCTGAAGCTTCCCTTCGTACTTATACAAAGCCAATTAATCTTTGGACTGTGGGAGGAAACTGAGGATCTTGGAGAAAACCCACGAGGTCACGTGGGAATGTACAAACTCCATACAGACAGCACCCATGGTCGGGATCAAACTCGGGTCTCTGGCGCTGCAAGCACTGTAAGGCAGCAACTCTACTGCTGCGCCACCGTGCCACTCTTGTTCTACTATTGAAATGAACATTAAAAGATAGATGGAAAATTAGACCACATGAACCAGGAGCCACTTTCAATACAGTCAACCATCTCAAACCATACTTCATTCACCATACCCACACAATTTGAAAAATTAGCAATCTCAGATTAGAACACGTTTAATGACTGAGTGCATCAGCCCTCAGAAGGTGGAGAATTCCATTCACTTCATTCTTTGTGCAGAAATGTCTCCTTAAATTCAAAATGGCTGAAACCTTTTCTAAGGCTGCTCCCTTTCACCCTTTCTGCTCTGGGAATAATAACCCCAGCATTGTTGTGGGGAGTAAGCCTCATTACCCCGGCCATTGCCTTTCAGGTGTAAAAACTCAAATCAACCCTCTGCTTCGTGCCGCTGTCAGTCTTGGGTCAAATTCTCCACACTCTCTTAGGCCCACATGGGCATCTACTTCCTTACTTGGGCAACATATAGAGAGAGTTGCCAGAGGAAGCTGTGGAGGCAGGCACAATAACAATGTTTTAAAGACAACTGGACAGAGGGATATGGGCCAAATGCAGCAAACAAGGGATTATCTTAGATAGACATGTGATAGACATCTTGGTCGGCATGAATTCGATGACTGGCCTGGAGGATGGGACCTTGCTAAAAGTCTAGACATCATCCATGCAGAAAATATCAAATGCATATCCCTTATTGGCCCTTGTTATCTTCTCAGAAAAGTCCACTCGCATTACCCAAGACCTTTGTGTAGCATATCCAGGCTGACTGCTCCTCATTGGATCTATGCCACTCTTAGTAAAGGTTCACATTGTCTTGGATTTCAATAATTGCCCACCACTGAAGTTAAACAGTATTTACTTAGCTCATCCCAAATGCAGACAGAGGGAAAAAAAGATGAGTGGATTAGCTTGGATGGGTCTTCTTGGTCAACATGGATGAGTTTGATCAAAGGGCCTTCATGCCACTTTTGCTCCATAACTCTAATGCCTTAGTCATTTCTTTACCTTTAATTATAATTTCCCCTCATTGTCATTAGAATCTTCATTTTTAATTATTTTTATTTCATTGTAGAAATGCATATAACTTTTTTCCAGACGGCAAGGTGGCGCAGTGGTGGAGTTGCTGCCTCACAGCGTCAGAGACCCGGGTTTGATCCTGGCTATGGAGTTAGTACGTTCTCCCCATGACCTGAGTGGGTTTTCTCTGGGCGCTCCGGTTTCCTCCCACACTCCAAAGATGTGCAGTTTTGTAAGCTAATTGGCTTGGTAAAATTGTAAATTGTTCAAAAATATGGTCTCCTTTTATTGAATTTCTTCAACATAATGGTTGAACACAAACTCAAAACCGATGGTAGGGTTGGGTTTAGCGGGCGTATGGCAGGGTAGTTGGATATATCTCTGCTTCTTTGACACCTTTGTTAGTTCCGGGGTTTTTTTCCCTTGTTTTTCTTTAAATTTTATTTTTTATTTTTCTTTTCTTCTTTCTTTCTCTTTTTTTCCTTTTTCTTTTTTTCCTATCTAGTTATTAGTTCATAAAATGTTAAAACTGAAGCAGTACGAAAATTGTATAACTGTTATGTCGATCATTTTCTTTTTGTACAATCGCTTCTAACAAAAATCACATTTTTTTTTTCTAATTGTAAATTGTCCCTCGTCTGTGTAGGATAGTGTCAGTGAGCAAGGATCGCTGTTCGGCACAGACTTGGTGGGCCGAAGGTCCTGTTTCCGCACTGTATCTAAACTAAACTAAACTAAAATAATGGTTGATCATTTATTGCATAAATATACCTTTTCCGTTTTCATTAAGTTACTGGTCATTTGTTTTACCCTTCTAGACACCTAGCGGTTTAAGGATCAGTAACTGTAGTGTTTAATTCCCAAGATAGACACAAAATGCTGGAGTAACTCAACGGGACAGGCCGCATTTCTGGAGAGAAAGAATGCGTGATGTTTCGGGTCGAGATCTTTGGAAGGGTCATGGAGCCGAAATGTCACCCATTCCTCCTCTCCAGAGATGCTGCCTGTCCCGCTGAGTTACTCCAGCTTTTTGTGTCTATGTTCGGTTTAAACCAGCACCTGCAGTTCCTTCCGACACATTTAACTCCCAAGTGTGGACATCTCTGATCAAAGTCACATGGCTGCTCAAAGGCTATGTATTGTTCTTTAAAACAATGCCTGCTTTTGTGAAGGGTTTAGTGGCTGTTATCTTTGGTCCCGCAGCTTATTTTGCACTGTGCAGCTGGATTGCTAGCGGGTTATCTCAGTGACTGGAGTTACTGCCAGCTCCACGGGATGTTCCTCTCGAGCCCAAGCAGCACAACAACCCACTGACGCCTATACTAAAACCATCAAGGACTTGGTGATACATTTCAAAATTGCACAAAATTCCAACCAGTTAATCAATTTGGGTCACTTATAAAACATACAACGGGAATGTTTGTGCCGAAACATGATGCCAGGTTAAACTGATCTCATCTGCCTGTACATGATTCATATCCCTCTATTCCCTGCACTTCCATGTGCCTATCTAAACACCAGTTATACGCCGCTATCATATCTGCCTCCACCACCACCCCAAGCAATGCGTTCCTGGCCCCCACCACTCTGTGTAAAAAAGACTTGTCTCACACATCTCCATAAAATGTTCCCCTCTCAACTTGTAACTATGCCCTCTAGTGTTGGACATTTCCACTCTGGGAAAAGGTTTCTGACGGTCTACCCACCTATGCCTCTCATAATTGTATTTACTTCTATCAAGTGTCGGCCGAACCTCTGATGTTGTGGAGAATACAATCCAAGTCAATTCAACCTCTCCCTTTCACTGAAACCCATGGTTTGAGAACAGCTCCATTTAAGACCACAGGAAATTGCAGAAAGTTTGGACATAGCCCAGACCATCGCACAAACCATCCTCCCTTCCATTGGACATCCCTTCCAAGGAATTTGGTGACGTTTTGGGTCGTGACCCTTCTTCAGACTTCTTCTATCTTCAGATTGATTGTAATCATAGATTACTCATGTACGGCTTGAAGAAGGGTCCTGACTTAAAACATAACCCATTCCTTCTATCCAGAGATGCTGCCTGACCCGCTGAGTTACTCCAGCATTCTGTGTCTATCCTCGGTGTAAACCAACACCTGCAGTTTCTTCCTACACTTTGATTGTAATCATGTACATTCAATATGATCACAGCTGATCATCCAAAATCAGTACTGTGATCATAATCAATGATAGATTGTAATCATCTATCCAGTCTTTTATTTTACTGGATAACACGCAACAAAAGCTTTTCACTGTACCTTGGTATACTTGACAATAATAAACTAAACTAAACTAAACTTGCACAAAGCTCTCAAAAGCACTTCAAAGGGTCTGTATTGGTGTGGGGTAGCTGTCACATAAAATGTTTACCAGCACAATATTATAGAAGGTTTATGATGATAAACCTAAATGCTAAGAATCCAATAAAATATAGAACAGTACAATAGAATGAAGAATGGTGCCCACATATTCAGGTCTGTGTTGCTTGCAGATGCTGCTTTATGCACTACCTTCTGGAGCTCACCACCATGCCACAGCGATTAAAACAGAACCAGATGTGTGTAGTTTTATCCAGAAATGATTCCGCTGGTGGCAGCAGATGTTGCGATAGCTCGGCACTAGCTGGGCAGCAGAAACGTTGCCTGCGATTCCTTGTTAAGCTCCTAACCCATCCGTTTGGAAGGGTGTATTTAGAAGCTCAGTTAGGGACGGACTGAGCTTGCCTGCGACATCTCCTGTGTAAACTGGTTCCCCGTCTCTCTGCAAGTTCACACTTGAACAATGAGCAATTTGTGATCTGTTGCAGAGCTGCTAGTTTTATGTCACATCTACTCAACCTGTGCTCTGCGCTGAGAAGATCTATTTGACCAGACTGCTTATTTTTTGTTTAACAATCATTGTGCAGGAATCTGAATCGAAGTCAGAGCATCAAGTGACGGTGTTTTTGCTAACACTTTATGCAGTGTGGATTTTAAATCTGCTTGTCCATTTACCTGAAGCCAGCCCATATAGTGCTTGAAAATTCATTGAGTAGATTCTATAATGTCTTGAGACCTAGGAGAAGCATTGTTAAAAAGAAACTTGTAGAAAATTTATAATCTTGTCTTGTCATTCATAGCAAAAGGATTTGAGTATAGGAGCAGGGAGGTTCTACTGCAGTTGTACAGGGCCCTGGTGAGACCACACCTGGAGTATTGCGTACAGTTTTGGTCTCCTAATCTGAGGAAAGACATTCTTGCCATAGAGGGAGTACAGAGAAGGTTCACCAGACTGATTCCTGGTATGGCAGGACTTTCATATGAAGAAAGACTGGATAGACTCGGCTTGTACACACTAGAATTTAGAAGATTGAGGGGGGATCTTATAGAAACTTACAAAATTCTTAAGCGGTTGGACAGGCTAGATGCAGGAAGAGTATTCCCGATGTTGGGGAAGTCCAGAACTAGGGGTCACAGTTTAAGGATAAGAGACTTTAAGGAAGTCTTTTAGGACCGAGATGAGAAAATCATTTTTTACACTGAGAGTGGTGAATCTGTGGAATTCTCTGCCACAGAAGGTAGTTGAGGCCAGTTCATTGGCTATATTTAAGAGGGAGTGAGATGTGGCCCTTGTGGCTAAAGGGATCAGGGAGTATGGAGAGAAGGCAGGGATGGGATACTGAGTTGGATGATCAGCCATGAGCATATCGAATGCCGGTGCAGGCTCGAAGGGCCGAATGGCCTACTCCTGCACCTATTTTCTATGTTTCTATTGATGTGAGCATGCAAAGGAACTGTTTAAGAAGCACAAAGGGCTGGAGTAAATCAGTGGGTCATGTGGCATCAGCGGAAAACATGGATAGCTAACGTTTCAGGTTGGGACCCTTCTTCAGACTCAGACTCAAGTTCAAGTTCAAGAGAGTTCAAGAGAGTTTATTGTCATGTGTCCCAGATAGGACAATGAAATTCTTGCTTTGCTTCAGCACAACAGAATTATAGAAGGCATGAATACAGAACAGATCAGTGTGTCCATATACCATTGTATAAATATATACACACATGAATAAATAAAACAGATAAGTGCAAATAAACAGATAATTAATTAATGTTCAGAGTTTTGTTTGAGTTGAGTTCAATAGCTATTCCTGAACCTGGACGTTGCAGTCTTCAGGCTCCTGTACCTTCTACCTGAAGGTAGCGGGGAGATGAGTGTGTGGCCAGGATGGTGTGGGTCCTTGATGATGCTGCCAGCCTTTTTGAGGCAGCGACTGCGATAGATCCCCTCGATGGTAGGGACTCTGCATACCTTGATGAGATTTTGCAGTAGAGCACTAAAATGTGGCACAAGGAACTGCAGATGCTGGTTCACAAAAAAAGACTCAGTGCTGGAATAACTCAGCGGGTCATGGATAGGCGACTTTTCGGGTCAGGATCCCCTTCAGATCTCTAGGAGAGTCCTAACCCAAAATGTCACCTATCCATGTTCTCCAGTGATGCTGTCTGACCTTTGAGTTACTCCACCACTGTGAATATCTTTTGTAAACCAGCATCCTTGTATCTCCTGTTTAAAGCGGATTGTCTTTCAAAAGTGACACAGCAATCCATTGTCCAGGACCAGGGGTCACAGTTTAAGAATAAGGGGTAGGCCATTTAGGACTGAGATGAGGAAAAACCGGAGAGTTGTGAATCTGTGGGATTCTCTGCCACAGATGGCAGTGGAGGCCAATTCATTGGATGTATTCAAGAGCTAGTTAAATTTAGCTCTTAGGGCTAACGGAATCAAGGGATATGGGGAGAAAGCAGGAACGGGGTACTGATTTTGGATGATCAGCCATGATCATATTGAATGGCAGTGCTGGCTCGAAGGGCCAAATGGCCTACTCCTACAATTATTGTCTATGTTTTTGTGTTTCTATTCCTGTTTGAATAGGAAAAAAAAGACAAAAGTGCTGAACAAAGTCAGGCAGGTCAGGCAGCATCTCTGGAGAATGTAGATAGACGATGTTTCACATCAGGATCCCTCTTAAGTGTAAAATATCAGACTGTAAAACCCAGCATCTGTAGTTCCTTGTTTCTACATCCTCTTTGAACAGATCCCAATTTGATCTTGGTTTGTTTCGTGTGTGTGTGTGTATATGTGTGTGTGTGTGTGTGTGTATATATATGTGTGTGTGTGTGTGTGTGTGTGTGTGTGTATATATGTGGATATAGTTTGAAGAAAATCACCCATTCCTTCTCTGCAGAGACGCTGCCTGTCCCGCTGAGTTACTCCAGCTTTTTGTGTCTATCTTGTGGATATATACATGTGTGTGTGTGTGTACACACACACACACACACACACACACACACACACACACACACACACACACACACACACACACACACACACACACCGCACACACACACGCACACACACACGCACGCACGCACACACACACACACACCGCACACACACACACACACACACACACACACGCACACACGCACACACACACACGCACGCACACACGCACACAAAGACACACACACACACACACACACACCCACACACACACACACACACACGCGCACACACACGCACGCACGCACGCACACACACACACACACACACACACACACACACACACACACACACACACACACACACACACACACACGTACGTGTATTTGTGCTTGCATCCACACCCTATTTTTTGTCATTTTACTTATTACCCTTCTCGACCCGAAATGTCGCCAATTCCTTCTCTCCATAGATGCTGCCGTACCCGCTGAGTTACTCCAGCATTTTGTGTCTACCTTTGATTTACCAGCATCCACAACTCTTTCTTGTATATAAAACTCTAAGAGTCTTAGATAGGGTGGAAAGGCTGACCTTTTTTTTCCCAGGGCGGAAATGTCAAAGACCAGAGAGTGGGTGAGAGGGGCAACGTATAAAGGAGGTGTGTGGGGCAAATATTTTACACAGAGAGTGGTGAGTGCCTTGAATGGGCTGCTGGGGGTGGTGGTGGAGGAAGAAACGGCAGTGGTGTTTAAGGGGCTTTTAGATAGGCTCATGGATATGCAGGGAAAGGAGGACCATGGAGCATGTACAAGCAGTGGACATTAGTTTAACTTGGCATCATGTGTGGTACGGGTATTGTGGGCTGAAGGGGCCTTCTCTTGTGCTATACTGTTCTATGTTCTAATGGGAAAGTAATCTCACGAATGACTTTTAGGGAATGACCTTCTGCTGTATTGACTTTTCAGCAGTCTGGTCTATACGTATCTTCATTCACACATCTTCTGCTTCACCCACCTCCTGTTAGATGGCTGAGCAACCTTGGAGCATTTCCATCCGAGGCATTTCAAACTCTTATAGAGGATGTCCCACCACCAATTTCTAATTGGTGGTGGGACATTATTCAACATCTACATGCTCCCACTAGGGCAAATCATGCGATATAATAATATTGACCACCACTGCTATGCCGATGACACTCAAATCTATGTAGCGCTATCACCAAATGATTATCGCCCCATAGATCTGTTGTGCCAGTGCATTGAGCAAGTCAAAGACTGGATGTGCCAAAATTTTCTCCAACTAAATAAGGACAAAACGGAGATAATTGTTTTTGGTGCTAAAAAAGAAAGGCTTAAAGTAACCCAACACCTTCACTCTCTGTCCCTGAAAACTTCAAACAAAGCCAGAAATCTTGGGGTCATTATGGATTCAGATTTAAATTTCGACAGTCACATCAAATCAGTGACAAAATCGGCCTACTATCACCTCAAAAATATAGCAAGATTAAGAGGACTCATGTCAGCTCAAGATTTAGAAAAACTTGTACATGCCTTTATTAATAGTAGGCTAGATTATTGCAATTTGAGCATATTACACCAATTCTTAAATCCTTACATTGGCTCCCTGTATGTCAGAGAATTGATTTTAAAATCCTGCTGCTCACCTATAAATCACTATATGGTTTAGGGCCAAAGTATATCACTGACATGCTTCCACTATATAAGCCTTCTAGACCGCTAAGATCTTCTGAAACCAATCTGCTAGTGATTCCCAGAGTAAATACAAAACATGGGAAAGCAGGATTTAGTTACTATGCAACAAATAGCTGGAATAAACTTCCTGAAGATTTAAGACTTGCCTCAACTTTGACCACTTTTAAAACAAGACTGAAAACTTTTATGTTTACTTTAGCTTTCAGCTAAATCTTAACTACATTGCACTTTTAACTTTTGCACTTTTTATAATGCATTTTTAATTTTGTTTTTCTTTTCTTTTAGTTCTTCTATTTTATTTCATTTTATTATTTCATTTATTGTATGACATGTTTTTATGTGAAGCACTTTGAGTCTGCCTCGTGTATGAAATGTGCTATATAAATAAAGTTGCCTTGCCTTGCCTTGCCTAATAAGCAGTTTGGCTTCATAAGTTATCGGGGCAGAATTAAGCCATTCAGCCCATCAAGTTGACTGTCATTTGAATCATGGCTGAGCTATCTTTCCCTCTCACCCCCTTCTCCCCATAACCCCTGACACCCTAATGCCCCTGTCCCACTTAGGAAACCTGAACGGAAACCTCTGGAGACTTTGCGCCCCACCCAAGGTTTCCGTGCGGTTCCTGGAGGTTGCAGGTGGTTGCCAGAGGTTGCAGGTAGTGGAAGCAGGTAGGGAGACTGACAAAAACCTCCGGGAACTGCACGGAAACCTTGGGTGGGGCGCAAAGTCTCCAGAGGCTTCCGTTCAGTGTTCCTAAGTCGGACAGGGGCATTACTAATCAGGAATCTATCTGTCAATCTGCGCCCTAAACATACACAATGACTTACCTGTCCAGCGAGTTCCACAGGGTTGGGCAATGGATGTTATCTTTGTCTGCATCTCCAGAGAGAGTCTGCTTTCAGTACTTGATATGAAATACATCCGCACATCTGTTGGTTTAGCATGTCAGGAAAATTGGTTGTACTAGTGTCAGCTTGAACACACGCTACATAATCCTCATTTAATTCTAACATGTCTCTGCCTTGGCTGATCATGACAGAATATTAGAAATCCACTGAATACTGTGTGAAAGAATTTGGAAATTCTCAAAGGAAACCTCTTCAATTAGCAGGAACAAATATATTATTGTCTTTCCAAGCAAGTTTATATTGTTCATGCACGAACTGTGAAGCAGATGGTTCCATTTGAAGATTAATCTTTCACCAGACCAGAAGCAATGTTTCCATAGTGAAAATTCATGAAACTACATACATTCTCAGTTGAGGAGATATCTAACATTCTCAGTTGATGTGGACAATATGCCAAAATCCCTGTGCAATGTAACTTCTGATGTGTAGCCATTTCATTTATTTTTCCAATGGTTTTATTCTGGTTCTGCTGTAGAATGTAGATTCAAATTTTGAGTCAAATTTGACCAAAATCTAAAAAGGGAGCACACTGGTGCAGCAGGTAGGGCTGTTGCCTCACAGTGCCAGAGACCCAGATGCGATCCTGTCCTCGAGGGGGTGTTGGCTGGAGTTTGCTGGTTCCTCTGTGACCGCGTGGGTTTTCTCTGAGTGAACACGGAACATAGAACAGTACAGCACAAGTACAAGGCCCTTCAGCCCACAATATCTGTGCCAAACCTGATGCCATGACCAAATCTTATCTGCCTGCACATAATCCATATCCATATCCCCCCCCACCGAGTCCGCGCAGACCAGAGATCGCCCCCTCCACCAATACTATCCTACACACACGGGACAATATTTACCTAATTAACCTACACACCTTGTACGTAGACAAAATTGCTGGAGAAACTCAGCAGGTGCGGCAGCATCTGTGGAGCGAAGGAAATAAGCAACTTTTCGGGCCGAAACCCTCTTCAGACCTATTTCCTTCTCTCCATAGATGCTGCCGCACCTGCTAAGTTTCTCCAGCAATTTTGTCTCCCTTCGATTCTCCAGCATCTGCAGTTCCTTCTTGAACACCTTGTACGTCTTTGGAGTGTGGGAGGAAACCGGAGCACCCAGGGAAAACCCACGCAGTTATGGTGAGAACGTACAAACACCATAGAGACAGCACCTGTAGTCAGGATCGAACCTGGGTCTCTGGCGCTGTGAGGCAGCAACTCTACCGCTGTGTCACCCGGCAGCCCCTAATGTTTTTGTCAGGACCCTTCTTGGGACTGATGGTGTGGGGCGTGGAGGTCGGGGAAGTAAGCTGGAAGGAGGGTGGGCAGGACTAGGCCTATACAGAGAATACACTATCTTGAGAATTAGTTATGTTTCAGTTGGTCAGACTGAGATTGAAACAATGCTGAAATCTTATTTAGGTGCTGTCTGATAGTTGCAACCTATTATATCGATAGATTAACTTTCTCATTCAGCAAAGGGAGTTTTCAGACACATTACCAGAGGCACAGCTGCCTGGGGCTCATTCATGTTATGGAGTGGTGCAGCGTGGAAACGGGCCCTTCAGCCCCACTTGCCCACACCGATCAACATGTCCCAGCTCCGCTGGTCCCCACCTACCCACTTTTGGCCCATATCCCTCCAAACCTGCCCTATCCATGTGTTTAAGAAGTATGCTGGAGGTGGTAGAGACAGATACTAGTTCAGTTTAGTTTATTGTCACGTGTACCGAGGTACAGTGCAGATGCTGGAAAATTGAAGGTAGACAAAAGTGCTGGAGAAACTCAGCGGGTGCAGCAGCATCTATGGAGCGAAGGAAATAGGCAACGTTTCGGGCCGAAACCCTTCTTCAGACCTGATCGTTGCCTGTTTCCTTCGTTCCATAGATGCTGCTGCACCCCAGCTGAGTTTCTCCAGCACTTTTGTCTACCTGTCCTATCCATGTACCTGTCTAACTGTTTCTTAAACGTTGGGATAGTCCCAGCCTCAACAACCTCCTCTGGCAGCTAGTTCCATACATCCGCCACCCTTTGTGTGAAAAAGTGACCCCTCAGATTCCTATTATATCTTTTCCCCTTCACCATAAACCCATGTCCTCTGGTCCACGATTCAGCTACTCTGGGCAAGAGACTGAGCATGTTGTGGTTTACCCTTTTTAAAACTCCATAAAGACAGCAGTTCCTGCATCAGTTTGTAAAGAGGCATATCACTGACACTGTAGCAGAGGCCTGCAACAAACTCTTCGGGGAGACCAATGTCATAATTTTGGAGCAGGAAAGCAAACAGGACAAAGTGAAAGCAAGTTCCTACATGCCAGTGAAAGAATGAATTTATGGGTTTTAGGGATCTGGCCTCATCGCTAATTGAGAAGGTGGTGATGATCCAATCTCATGTCTATTGGCAATAGGGTTGCCAACTTTCTCACTCTCAAATAAGGGACAAAAGGTCAAAATACGGGACAAATTCCCGACGGCAATTCGTTGACCGACTGGGCCGTGTCTGGGTGAATGATGAGTTGTCCCGGGTGCTGGACTGTACACAAAGCCCAGCCGGCGGGCCAGCTGAGGAGTTTTGGCCCGGGACGCACGACGTCGCGTACAAAGTCCGGCGCCCCATCCAACTCATGAACCGATGATCGGCCATGAGAAGGAGGGGTGGTGATGTCGGCGGTAAGCGAAGGTCCGAAGGTCGGACAGCTGGCCGGGCTGCCGACCGACGGGGCCACGGGCGAGGCGCTGCCGCTGCTGCTGCTGCTGCTGCTGCTGCACTCCATGGGCTGCACTACGTCGGGACGGGTGAGGCGGGACCGGACGCGGCGCTCTGACCCGACAGTCCCCTCGACCCGGGACAAGGGCGGTCCCGTACGGGACAAACCAATTTAGCCCAATATACGGGATGTCCCGGCTAATATGGGACAGTTGGCAACCCTAATTGTCAAGCAATAGAAGAACCATCCGTTTCCCATCATCAGATAGTTGTGACTGTCTATCGCCATCATAAGGCCATAAGACATAGGAGCAGAATTAGGCCATTCATGCCATCGAGTCTGCTCCACCATCGATCATTGTTGATCTATTTTTTTCTCTCAATCCTATTCTTCTGCCTTCTTCCAGTAACCTTTGCGGCCTGTACTAATCGAGAATCTGTTAATCTCCGATTTTAAAATACCCATTGACGGTCTCCTCAGCTGTCTATGGTAATGAATTCCACAGATTCACCACCCTCCAGCCATAATCAAGGACGAGTCTCACCCTCACTTCCTCTTCTCTCCGCTCCCATCAGGCAAGAGCTATAGAAGTTTGAAAATGCATACTTCCACATTCAGGGACAGTTTCTTCTCAACTGTTATCATCAGGCACCAGCTAGAGATGCCCTGACCTCCTGTCTACCTCTACCTTTGAAGAATCTTTAATCGAACCTAATCTTGAGTCTTTCCGTTGACTGGATAGCACACAAGGAAAAGCTTTTCATTGTATCTCGGTCATCGTGACAATAAACTAAACTGAAACAAAGTGAAACATTGCAGCATTGCGTTGGCAGTGGAAGGAATGAAGCTTGAATGTGGTGCAAGGGTCATAAATAGATAGGAGCAGAATTAGGCCCATCAAGTCTACTCCACCATTCTATCATGGCTGATCTATCCCTCCCTCTCAACCCCATTCTCCTGCCTTCTCCCCATAACCCCTGGCACCCGTACTAATAAATAATCTATCTATCTCTGCCTTAAAAGGGGTTCTGATCATTGCTTTGGCATTGAGTTTCTTGAGGGTTATTGGAGCTGCACTCATCCCGCACGTGGTGGGAATTCCATCACTCTCCTGCCTTTTAAACGATGGGAAGTTTGTGCTTGTAGAGGGTGGAAAGATGGCAGTTTGATTTTGTTTTACTCCAGATCCCTGCTTCTGCTGTCTTTAGCGTCTCCAGACAGTGGAAAGTGTTTGGGGTGCCAGAAGGTGAGTGGTTTGCCCTGGGATCCGCTCTTCCATATTTAGTCCCATTCTTGTTCTCTTCTGCTCTTTCGTGTGACTGGGACGACTGCCGACCAGTCTAATCCACGTGTTCATGGCTGGGGCTTTGCAACAGTGTTAGGACCCCTTGCTGCCAGCGGGGAGAGACCTTCCTTTAAAGAGTTATTTTAAGTGCTGATTTTCTCCCCTCAGGGCTTCTTCAGAGGGCGTCGACTTCTGCTGGGGTCCGAGTTCACAGTTTGTGGCTGCCCTCTGGAACGTCGCTTAAGGTACCTCAGCGTTCTTCTTGTGTGATCCCAGTGAGAGTTGGTGGGCCTCTCTTCCAGAGTGGTCATCACTGCCGCTCCTGGTCTGACCATTACTTGATGCCCAGATTCATTTCCTAGGCCCAGAGAGGCCGAAGCAGCCTCCACATGCCCCTAACCAATGCCTGTGGCATTTGTAGCACTAAGATGGGTTCTGAGAAACTTCAAGGACATATACAGCACACTGGAGCACATTTTAGCTCTCACTGGAAAATAAGTCTTGAAACACCACCACCTTTATAGCTCTCAATCCTTCAGCCTTATAAGACATTGGAGCAGAAAAAGGCCATTCGGCCCATTGAGTTAGCACAGTCATTTGATCTTCACCATTTTCTTGCCTTCTCCCCGTAACCCTTGACACCCTTACTAGTCCAGTACCTGTCAATCTCTGCTTTAAAAATACCCAATGAGCATTTTTATAGATGACACAATGAGTACCTTATAGATTATGGTACATGAGGTACTCATTGACTTGAAGGTTGCTGCCTCAACTACTCTTTCAGCCGGTCAGTTCCTGTGGGAAATGTTATTTTACGACTTGTCTCAACTTCTCCTGCTTCTTGGAGTTTGTGTCCACTTGTCGTTGATATCTCTGCTAAGTTTGTGCCTGGAACTTTTCCGATCACTTTGATCCTCTTTTTCACTGCTAAGTAATCACAGAGGTAAAGAAACTAAAGACTTATTTGAACACATCCAGGTCCCTTACTTCAACTGTCGAGATGCATTGAATCATAGAATCACAGCACAGAAATAGACCCTCTCATCCCACTTCATCCATGCGTATCATAATGCCAATGTATGCTAGTCCCACTTGCCCACATTAGGCCCGTATCCTGCAATGCATTGCCAATCAAAATATCTGGCTAGACACCTTTAAAATGTGGTCACAACAAGATTTTCAATGTACCTCGGTACACGTGACAATAAACTAAACTGAACTAGTATCTGTCTCTACCACCTCCCCTGGCAGCTCATTCCAGATATTGTCCACTCTCTGCATGGAAACACCTACCCCTTCAAATTCTGTTCTTTTAAGCTTCTCCCCTCTAACTTTAAACGTGTGTCCCGCAGATCTAGGTTCCTCTGCCCTGGGAAAAAAAGATTCTGACTACTTATCCTATTAATGATCTTCATAGTTTTATAAACTTCCAATATGCCCACCCTTCAACTACCTATATTTCATGGAGAATAAACCTAGCCTATCTGATCCCTCCTTAAGGTTAGCTCTCCATTCCAGGGAACACCTGGTGAATCACTTCTGAATTTTCCCAGTTCTCCAACGTCCTTTCTGTACTGCGGCAACCGGAACAGTACACAAAACTTTAAATGTGGCCATAGTCATGATTTGTGCAGCTGCAATGTGACACCCTAGTTCTTAAATGTAAAAACTTTTGTTAAACCTCGTTGAATTTGCAGTTTAAGTGCTTGTACTGCATACCCAACATCCGACACTGTGTGTACGAAGGAACTGCAGGTACTGGTTTAAACCGAAGATAGACACAAAAAGCTGGAGTAACTCAGTGGGACAGGCAGCATCTCTGGAGAGAAGGAATGGGTGCCGTTTTGGACGTCACCCATTCCTCTCCAGAGATGCTGCCTGTCCCGCTGAGTTACTCTAGCTTTTTGTGTCTATCCTACACACTCTGGTGAATTGTCACAGAGATCGCATTAGGGGGCTTTGCTGTTCTTTGACTATAAAAAAAAAATCCTTTCTGCATTGTGCTCTGACTCGTCCTGTCCTTTTCTCAAAAGAAAAATGGATGGCAAGGGTTTAGAGGGACATGGGCCAAATGCAGGGAAATGGGACTAACTTAGATGGGGCATCTTGGTCTGCATGGACGAGTTGATCTGAAGGACCTGTTTCCGTGCTGCAAGACTATAATGGGGTAACACTAATATGACCAAATATCATTTTCTGTCATACAACTTTTCTTAAAGTCTCTGGAGCAGAACTTGAGCAAAGAATCAAGGCTCTCGTTCAATACTGAAGGGGCCCAGCACTGTTGAGTGTATTACTTTTAAATCTACTGTTAAATCGTTGGACTTTCTTCCCTGTCAGGTGAATATTAAAAAAATAATGTCATAATTTTTCACAGTGGAGAAGAGGATTCTTCATATTTATTCCTCAACCAACACCTAAATACACCATCAATCATGTAACTGTTTGTAGGAGCTTGCAGTATGTCTCCATTTGCTACAGTTTGACACTGACTGCATTTCAGGGTTATTTCCCTGGCGTTATCAATGCAAATCTATTTCTTGCAGGCAGCCCTTCCAGCCTGGGTGGGATTTGGGTAACCAATAAACTGTTGTGCTCTTCATAACAAAAAATGTTGGAAACACTGAGCAGGTCAGGCAGAATCTGTGGAAGGAGGACCAAGTAACGCTTCTGCCCCAAGACCCTTCTAACGATGGGTCGCTGCTTCAAAACATCAACTGTTTTTTCATGGATGCTGCCTGTCATTGTTTCAGATTTTGAAATTTATTGATTGATTTTTATTGATTAAAAGGTTGATTTATCACATGCAAAATAACTCGTGTGAATAGCTTGTTTACTTTTCTTTGTTCGTTTCTCTTCATCCCGCCATCTAATCTGCTCTCATTGACACGTTTCACTGAGTTTCAGCCACACTGGCTCCCATGAAGGCACGTTGGCCTTCATTGCGAGAGGATTTGAGTATAGGAGCAAGGAGGTCCTACTGCAGTTGTACAGGGCCCTGGTGAGACCACACCAGGAGTATTGTGTCTCCTAATTTGAGGAAGGACATTCTTGCTAGATACAAGATACGATACATTTATTTGTCACATGTGCCAGATGGCACAGTGAAATGAGATAACCATACAGCCATACAATAAAAATAAAGAACACAACACACAATAGAATTCAACACAAAAACATCCCCACACAGCAGAATCAAAGTTTCCCACTGTGAGGGAAGGCACCAAAGTCAGTTGCTATTGAGCGAGTGCAGCGTAGGTTCACCAGGTTAATTCCCGGGATGGCGGGACTGACATGTGATGAAAGAATGGGTTGACTGGACTTGTATTCACTGGAATTTAGAAGGATGAGAGGGAATCTTATAGAAACATATAAAATTCTTAAGGGATTGGCCAGGCTAGATGCAGAGGGGAGTCACAGTTTAAAACTAAGGGGTAGGACATTTAGGACTGAGATGAAGAAAAACGTTTTCACCCAGAGAGTTGTGAATCTGTGGAATTCTCTGCCGCAGAAAGCAGTGGAGGCCGATTCACTAGATGTTTTCAAGAGAGAGTTAGATTTAGTTCTGAGGGCTAACAGAATCAAGGGATATGGGGGAAAAGCAGGAACGGGGAACTGATTATGGGATGATCAGCCATGATCATATTGAATGGCGGTGCTGGCTCGAAGGGCCGAATGGCCTACTCCTGCACCTATTTTCTCTGGGCAAAATAACATACTTGATATTCCGCTTGATTGGCTTACAACCCAACAGTGTAAACATCGAATTCTCAAACGTTAGGTAACTAACTAAACCCCCTCACCCCTGTCTTCACCCCTGCTCCTTTCTCCCCCCTCTCTCTCCCCCATGCCCCACCTGGATTCACACCAATTTCTACCCTCCCCCTCCCTTCCCATTTTTTTGCGTCCTTGTATTCACCCCCTCGTACATATGGAGCAGTGAAAATAAATGTTGAACAGGGTGCCATAAACTAGTGGCCTTTGAATAGCTGCATTCCCAATGCTGTTGCAGCTCCCACTATCTTCCCAATAAAGAGGATGTCGTTATGGTGTGATTGAGATTGGATCTGTTTTTTTTAATCTTCTATTTTGAAACCGTTTTTGTACTTTGATTTAAAAGGTTGATTATTATATGTTGTTTGTATACTCGTCTGCTAACAGTACACTGACTAAATTTATGAAATCAATGTTCTTTCAGGTCTTACGACATGCAACTTGAAAGTGAGACAGAAAGTGCTACCACATGGTAAGAGGAAAATGGCAAAGAAAGATTCAGGCTCTTTCTTTATGCATTGTGATTTAAACTGTCGGTACAATTATATTGTACAATTTTGTAAATTATGATTAGCATATTTTCTTCTTCCAGGAATTAACTGTCAATTATCGTTTGGATTTAAACTCATTGTAATTATCTCCACCTAGTTGGATCACTGAGTATTGTGGTAAATTTCCAAACCAAGATTATCATTTATGTTTGATGGAGCCCTCAATTATCATAACCACAGTCGATGTATTCTTGTAATTGATCTCAATATTGTATGAATATTGATTTCTCTAATTTCAAGTAACCCCTGCAATCCCTCTCCCTCCATCCCTCCCCCACCCAAGTCACACCAGCTTCTCGTTCTCACCTAGCAAACAGCTAACGATGGGTTGTTTCCCTTAACATCGTTACTTTTTTGCTTATCTTTCATTCATTTGTTCTATATCTCTCGACATCACTGTCTCTCTCTCTCTCTTTTCCCTTTCCCCCGACTCTCAATCTGAAGAAGGGTCTCAACCTGAAACGTCACCCATACCTTCTCTCCAGAGATGCTGCCTGTCCTGCTGAGTTACTCCAGCTTTTTGTGTCTATCTTTGGTTTAAATAGTATCCGCAGTTCCTTCCTATGCAATATTAACCATAGTCTCTTCGGCTGGAATCAGTTGAGATATTAAAACTTACTGTGGTACTGATTTGTGATGATAATGTCAGAGATTGATTCTTTATGAGTGACAGTCATAGCTGCACCATATCTTAACATAACACCATACACCATATCATAGGCCAGCATCTGCAGTTATTTCCCACACCATATCTTTGATTGATTGATTGATTGATTGAAAGGTACAGCATGGAAACAGGCCCTTCGGCCCACCAAGTCCACACCAACCAATGATCATCCATTCACACTAGTTCTATGTTATCCCACTTTTGCATCTACTTCCCACACATTAGGATCAATTTACAGAAACCAAATAACCTACACACCCACACTGTCAAGTTCAAATTCAAGTGAGTTTATTGTCATGTGTCCCTGATAGGACAATGCAATTCTTGCTTTGCTACAGCACAACAGAACATACTAGGCATTTACTACAAAACAGATCAGTGTGTCCATATACCATTATATAAATATATACACACATGAATAAATAAACTGATAAAGTGCAAATAACAGATAATGGGCTATTATTGTTCAGAGTTTTGTCCGAGCCAGGTTTAATAGCCTGATGGCTGTGGGGAAGTAGCTATTCCTGAACCTGGTCATTGCAGTCTTCAGGCTCCTGTACCTTCTACCTGAAAGTAGTGGGGAGATGAGTGTGGCCAGGATGGTGTGGGTCATTGATGATACTGCCAGCTTTTTTGAGGCAGCGACTGCGATAAATCCCCTCGATGGTAGGGAGGTCAGAGCCGATGATGGACTGGGCAGTGTTTACTACTTTTTGTAGTCTTTTCCTCTCCAGGGCACTCAAGTTGCCGAACCAAGCCACGATGCAACCGGTCAGCATGCTCTCTACTGTGCACCTGTAGAAGTTAGAGAGAGTCCTCCTTGACAAACCGACTCTCCGTAATCTTCTCAGGAAGTAGAGGTGCTGATGTGCTTTCTTAATAATTGCATCAGTGTTCTCGGACCAGGAAAGATCTTCAGAGATGTGCACGCCCAGGAATTTGAAGCTCTTGACCCTTTCAACCATCGACCCGTTGATATAAACGTGACTGTGGGTCCCCATCCTACAGGGAGAGCATGCAAATTCCACACAGACAGTTTCCGAGGTCAGGATTGAACCAGTGTCTCTGGTGCTGTGAGGCAGCAAATCTACCCAATGTGCCTCTGTGCCGTCCTCTTGGATAAGTGGAATGAAATAATACTGAGCAGAGGCAGGTAAATGGAGCTAAAATGTGGATCTATCAAAATCTAGTTGAATGGAGAGCAAAAGAAGACACAGAGTGCTGGAGTAGCTCAGCGCATCAGGCAGCATCTCAGGAGAATATGGATAGGTGACGTTTCAGGTCAGGACCCTTCAGTCTGAAGGAGGGTCCTAACCCGAAATGTCATCCATCCATGTTCTCCAGAGATGCTGCCTGACTCGCTGAGGTACTCCAGCACTCTGTCTCTTCTTTTGTAAACCAGCACCTGCGGTTCCTTGCTTCTAGACTCAAGAGTGATATGGTCCTGTCCTGTTTCTTTCATCACATGTAACTTCATATGCACAATTTTGGTTAATTTAGATCTTTTAGCCTAAGGATCAAACTGAAATGTAACTAACAAACCCTCCTATGTTCTCCTACCATTCAGTCAATAAAATAATAAATGTTTTTACAAGGCTACCTTATCTGAGATATAATCTTGAGGATCAGGTTTATCACAAGTAAAATTTGTCTCTAGGCACATATCAGTGTTACAAAATATCATGCAGCTTTTTGGGTACATAAAATCATAGCTATGTTTCTGTGGCTGGTTCTCTTGGTAACATGAACTCATGCCAGCCTGTGACATGATATTTATACACAGGGCTTTGAGTAAACAGCAAGGAGAGGTTCTTGTATCTGCTTCAGCGGGTGCCTGCGGTGATCATTGAGTGACGGTAAATGCATAAATGAAAGGTAAATGTGGATTTAACTGGGATTGAAAACAGGCTTCAGCAACAAAAAAGGACTGAGGTCATGAAGGCATTGTCACAATAACAACACTGAATAGACCCTATTGTGGGGAGAAGCTATGATCCAGAGAGTCACGGTCACACAGCTTAAAAACACCCTCTTCGGCCTAACTCGTCCATGCCGTTCCCTGAAGACCATCCATGTTTAGTTTATTGTCACGTGTACTAAGGCACAGTGAAAAGCTTTTGTTTTGTGCTAACCAGTCAGCGGAGAGACTATGCATGATTGAAATTGAACCATCCACAGTGTACAGGTACATGATAAAGGGAATAGCATTTAGTGTAAGATAAAGTCTAGTAAAGTCAAATTAAAGACAGTCCCATGGTCCCCAGTGAAGTAGATGGTAGCTCAGGACTGCTCTCTAGATGTTGATATGTTGTCTATGCTAGTCCGAATTACCTGTGTTTGGCCTATATCCCTCTGGACCTTTCCTATCCATGTACATGTCCAGGTACCCACCTCCACGACTTCCTCTGGCAGCTTGTTCCATGGATTCACCCACTTCTGTATGAGGTTTCCCCTCTACATCTTTCCCCTCTGACCTTAATCTTCCAGTGGAATAGTTGTAGGAATTCATTATTTAAGCTATATTTAAGAGGGAGTTAGATGTGGCCCTTGTGGCTAAAGGGATCAGAGGGTATGGAGAGAAGGCAGGTACAGGATACTGAGTTGGATGATCAGCCATGATCATATTGAATGGCGGTGCAGGCCCGAAGGGCCGAATGGCCTACTCCTGCACCTAATTTCTATGTTTCTATGTTTCTATTAGTACATTAGGAATTAATAGACTGAATAGCTTACTTTGTTGGAAAGAAAGACATGCTTGTATATATAGCACTTTCTACACCCTTGGGCATCAAAATATTTTTGCAACCAATGATGTGCTTTTGTAGCTACATGTAGTTAATATTATAACAGAAAGTGCAGAGGATAGAACATAGAAGAGTACAGCACAGGAACAGGGCCTTCGGCTCGCCATGTTTGTGTTGAACCTGATGCCAAGACCATCTGCCAGCACATGACGCATATTCCTTTATTCCCAGCATATCCATGTGCCTATCTGAAAGCCTCGTAAACGCCTCTACCAGATCCCCCTCAACTACCATCGTCCCCGGCAGTGCATTCTGGACACCCACCACCTTTTGTGTCAAAACAAACTTGCCCCGCACATCTCCTTTAAACTTTGCCCCTCTTACCATAACTATACCCTGATGTTTAGCTTTGAGTTTAGAGATACAGTGTGGAAACAGGCCCTTCGGCCCACTGGGTCTGCGCCGACCAGCGATCCCCGCACATTAACACTACCCTACACTCACTAGGGACAATTTTTACATTTACAAAGCCAATTAACCTACACACCTGTACGTCTTTGGAGTGTGGGAGGAAACCGAAGATCTCGGAGAAAACCCACGCGGGTCATAGAAACATAGAAAATAGGTGCAGAAGTAGGCCATTCGGCCCTTCGAGCCTGCACCGCCATTCAATATGATCATGGCTGATCATCCAACTCAGTATCCTGTACCTGTCTTCTCTCCATACCCCCTGATCCCTTTAGCCACAAGGGTCACATCTAACTCCCTCTTAAATATAGCCAATGAACTGGCCTCAACTATCTTCTGTGGCAGAGAGTTCCAGAGACTCACCACTCTCTGTGTCATGGGGAGAACATACAACCTCCGTACAGACAGCACCCGTAGTTTAACTCTACCGCTGCGCCACCGTGACCGCCCTTTGACATTTCCACTCGGGGGAAACGGGTCCTATCTGTGCCTCTCATCATTTTATATTTCCAACTTGGTCTCCCCTCAACCTCCATCCGGCATTGCAGAGAAAATAATCCAAGATGGACGATACAAGGATGACGAGAGAGGGGTGAGATGGGCTTGTAGGTGGATCGAGGAGGGGCCAGGAATGACAGGGGGGAGGAGGAGGGGTGAAGTTGGGAAACGGAGGGAGTGGGTGATAGGTGGAACCAGACAAGGGTAAAAAGGCAAATGGAGCCAGGGTGGGGTGTGATAAACGGGGACACAAAGGCTACAAGTGCCAGACTCTTATAAGGAGGGTTCTAATGGGGGTTATTAATGGAGCAGTAAAGGGTTGATGGAACCAGATGGGATGGGATCCAGTGGGTGAAGTGTGTGGGTAGTAGGTTGATGGTATGAGCAGGGGTGTGGGAGGGGTGAAAATGGGTGAGGAAAACTGGGAGGACTAGGGCTGGATTGGGAGGAGAGAGACAGGATTACGCAGGGTGTTTCTGCTCTAGGAGGGATGTTATTAAACTGGAAATGGTGTAAAAAGAGGATTTGAGGATGTTATTGGATCTGGTGGCTGGATAAGTTATTTGTTTAAGAAGAAACTGCAGATGCTGGAAAATCGAAGGTAGACAAAAATGCTGGAGAAACTCAGCGGGTGAGGCAGCATCTATGGAGCAAAGGCAATAGGCAACGTTTCGGGCCAAAACCAAGGGTTTTCCAGCATCTGCAGTTCCTTCTTAAACACGAGATAAGATGAATGCACTCCATTCCCCAGGATATGGAAGTCAAAAAATCAGAGGGCATGGGTTTAATATGAGGGGAAAAAGCTTTTTAAAAGACGTGAAGGGAATATTTTCCACACAGAGGGTGGGGCATACATGAGATGGGATGCCAGGGGAAGGTGTAGTGGCGGGTACAATTACCATTATGGGTACAGTGAAAAGACACTTGGACAAGTACATGAAGAGGAAAGGTTTGGAGGGATATGGTAAGAGTGACTAGTTTATTTAGGCAACTTGGTCAGCTTGGATGTGTTGGGCTGAAGGGCCTGCTTCTGTGGTGTATAGCTTTATGACCCAGCAAGGTCAGCGTTAACTGAAAGGAAGATTAATTATCTAGGTCCTATTCCTTTCCTTTTGCATCGACCTGAAAGAGCTGTCAAGATCTTGGTTTAAAATATAATTTTTTTTAAAAACACCTTGTATTGTTGGAACACCTTCCCAGTATCGTATATCAGACATCATATGTGATAGGAGGAGAATGAGGCCATTTGTGCCATCAAGTCTCCTCCGCCTTTCAATCATGGCTGATCTATCTCTCCCTCCTAACCACCATTCTCCTGCCTTCTCCCCATAACTCCTGACACCCGTACTAATCAAGAATCTGTCTATCGCTGCCTTAAAAATATCCATTGATGGCTTCCGCAGCCTTCTGTGCAAAGAGATTCACCACCCTCTGACTAAAAAAAGTGGTGAAAGAAAGTGGGTCTGAAGAAGGGTCTCGACCCAAAACGTCACCCATTCCTTCTCTCCAGAGATGCTGCCTGTCCCGCTGAGTTACTCCAGCTTTACGTGTCTATCTAAAGAAATTCCTCCTCATCTACTTCTTAAAGGAACGTCCTTTAATTCTGAGGCTGATCTCTGCTCCTAGACTCTCCTACTAGTGGAAACATCCTCTGCATATTCACTCTAACCAAGCCTTTCACTATTCGGTAAGTTTCAATGAGGTTCCCCCCCCTCATTCTTCTAAACTCCAATGAAGTACAGGCCCAGTGTCGTCAAACGCTCATCATATGTTAACCCACTCATTCTCCTGGAATTTCAGTCTAGGTCTGAAGGCTTAAGTGTCTATAGTTGGATTTGAACCCTCTGCCTTACCAGAGGCAATGATGGAACCAACTGAGCCATGGGTGACACACGCATGTATGTTGTGATTTATCCTTTGTGCTGTCGGTGAAGTTTTAAACGTTGGGATAGAGAGAACCAACGGGTGTCTTCCGCAGCTCATCAAATTATTTCCAAACTGCAACCGAATACCAGGCCGAGCACTCCCTGAACCATGTGAACCAAAGTCCTGAGCTTTAAATTGATGCAATCCAGGAGCGAGCAAGTAGTTAGTGTTGAGCGGTTTCCATTTGCTTTGCATTAATTGGAAAGGAAAAATGCCTTTGAAGTGACATTCTGTGGGCCAGACAACACTGAGTATCGTCTTCAACCAAGCAGAAACAAATCAGCTGGACAATGGGCAGCTGGAAGCCTCGCAACAGGCAGTAATAGAATTTAAAATTACCACCCACCTCCCCATAAACTGATTTAAAAAATATATACACTCTGTCATTTGAAATGCAGCAAGTCTGTTATTTCCCTTCCCCGCAGGTAATTTCATGCTTTCCAGTCCACATATTAAATATTTCATTGCAAATTCAGGGTTGTGAATTGCTTTAAGAATATTTGCATACCGCTCTGCAACCCTCCACCTCCAATTTAGCGCAAAACCTGTGAAGGAAAAGAAAGAAATGTTAGATGTAATATCTGGTTTCAGTTCCTGCAGTTGCATTCCAAAGATGTGCAGGTTTATAGGTTAATTGGCCTCTGTAAATTGTCCCTAATGTGTGGGGAAGTAGATTCGACAGTTGGATAACGTAGAAATAATGTGAACGGGTGATTGATAGTCGGTGTGGACTCAGTGTCATGGAGTCTAACAGCGTGGAAACAGGCCCTTCGGCCCACACAGGCCACATGTCCCATCTGCACTCACCCCACCTGCCTGCGTTTGGCCCATACCCCTCGAAACCTGTCCATCCTAAATGTTTCTTAAACGTTGCGGTAGCACCTGCCTCAACTATCTCCTCCAGCAGCTCGTTCCATACACCCACTGTGTGAAAAAGTTACCCTTCAGGTTCCGATTAAATCTTTCCCCCCTCACCTTAAACCTATGTCCTCTGGTTTTTGATTCCCTTACTCTGGACAAGAGACTCTGTGCGTCCACCCAGTCTTTTCCCCTCAGTGGGGCGAAGGGTCATTCTCAATGCTGCATTTCTAAACTAAACTAATTTCCTAACTAAGGTACACAAAAAAGCTGGAGAAACTCAGCGGGTGCAGCAGCATCTATGGAGCGAAGGAAATAGGCAACGTTTCGGCCCGAAACGTTGCCTATTTCCTTCGCTCCATAGATGCTGCTGCACCCGCTGAGTTTCTCCAGCTTTCTTGTGTACCTTCGATTTTCCAGCATCTGCAGTTCCTTCTTAAATAATTTCCTAACTAGTTTTCTTCAGACTCGGCTCCACAGCCTCCTGTTGTAATCATCTGTGCACTGGGTAATATTTTGTGTTTTATTTTAATTGATATCCTGATCATTCAAAAGTATCCAATGTGGATCTGATTATCTTTAAGAATTTCTGTGTCACAAGTTGATAGATGATCGATATGCAAATAAAAGGAAAGAAAATTCTCAATTTGAATGTTACAAACTATTTCCTCTGATCATTAGTTTCTGATTATATAGAGTTATCAGAAACTAATGATCAGAGAAAATAGTTTGTAACATTCATATTGAGAATTTTCTTATCTTTTATTTATATAAAGTCTTTATATAAATTATTTGGAGTGGAGGTGAGTGAATCAGGCTATTGAACATTACGAACGGCAACTATTTAATTGCTCGGTTTCGGGACATGATAATAAAAGACTCCTGACTCTTGACAAAATCTAATTGAAGTTCCATGTCACGGATGATTGATTCTGAATTATTTGGTTCTATTTTCATATAGTTAAGGGCCTGTCCCACTTGGGCAACCTAATCCGCGAGTTCTGGCGAGTTTGCCCTCGACTCATACTCGCAGCATGGTCGACATGAGGCCCTAGGAGGTCTTTGTAACTCTCCTTCATGCTCGAGAGTAGTCCCCGCGTACTCGAGGCCTCAGCTAGGTCGCGGCGTTTTTTTCAATATGTTAAAAAAATCCCCGCGAGTAAAAAAAGGTCGCCATGGAACAAATCGATACTTTTTTTATTCGTAGGTTTAGGTCGTAGTAGGTCGGCATGTTAGTCGTAGGTAATCGAGGGTAGTCGAAGGTAGTCGTAGATAGTCTTCAACATAGTCGAAGGGAGGTCGAAGGAGATCGAAGGAGGTCGTCTTCACTCTCCATTATTCGGTGTCCAATTTTCCCGAAGTTAGTCGTAGCTTTCCAAGCTAGTCTTCAACATAGTCGATGGAGGTCTTCAACAGGTCATTTTTTTCAAACTCTTCTAAACTCGGCAATTAGGTCGCCCAGATGGGACAGCCCCTTAATTGGGCAACGTCTTTGAACGGTACACTTGTGAGAGTCCAGGCCCAATGTGTTCCAGAAGTGTGGAAGGGAAGGGCAGCAAGTGCAAGGAACCCTGGAGAGAAAAAAATATCTTTGGCAGATATTGAGAACAGAAAATGTAGGGGGCCCTTTAAGTGCATAAAAGGTGGAGAGGGGTACTTAAAAAAGAACAATGGGATAAAGAGGAACATGAATTTTCACTGGCAAAGTAGGTTGAGGGAAATCCCAAGTTTATTAAAGGCAAGAGACTAACCTGGGAAAGAGTGGGCCCAATTAAAGGCCAAAATAGCCTCTGCACACGGAGTCAGAGGATGTAGTTGAAGTCTTAATTGAATACCTTTTATCTACCGTAGAACCAAAGTACATAGTTCATCACAGAAAGACAAGGTGGCGGAGGCTAGGATAAACAAACACTCTTTCCTCCTTTTGCTGAGAGGAAAGAACACTGAGCTCAGAGAGCTGAGAATTTATTGGTGATAAGGTTAGCTTGGGCAGCCAGCTGAAACAAAAGATTTAAAAACACTTGCATTTAAGTAATTGATCCACACTATAGATTATGGAGTTGCTTAATTTTGACCATTAATTGCTTTTAGCCCTGTCTAACAATCTCAACAAGTTTACACCTAATTTTCACTGTCTGCACTTCCTTTAGAAACAGGGTTAATCTCCTGCGTGGTAGTAAGGGTGGAATGATTGGGTTAATGTATGAGGAGCGTTTGATGGTATTGGACCTGTACTCGCTCGAGTTTAGAAGGATTAGGTGGGATTTCATTAAAATTTACTGCATAATGAAAGGCTTACATAGAGTGGATGAGGAGAGGATGTTTACAGTAATGGGAGAGTCTAGAACCTGAGGGTGCAGCCGCAGAATGACCTCCCTTTAGAATGGAGGAACTTCTTAAACCAGAAGGCGGTGAATCTATGGAATTCATTGCCACAGGTGCTGTGGAGGCCAAGACATTGGGCATTTTTTAAACCAAAATTGATAGGTTATTGATTAGTAAGTGCACCAAAGGTTATGTAGAGTAGGCAGGAAAATGAGGTTGAGAGGGAAAAATAGTTCAACCGTGTTTGAATGTTGGAGCAGACTCATAAGGTCATATGTGATAAGAGCAGAATTAGGCCATTTCGGCCCAGCAAGTCTACTTTGCCATTCAATCATGGCCGATTCAATCTCTCCCTCCTAACCCCATTCTCCTGCGTTCTCCACATAACCTCTGACACACTCCTTTGTCTTATGGAATAACAGGACAGGCTGTGATGATAATGGTCAACAGCGATGTTCTGAGCCAGATGTGTTCTGAGTATACTCCACTCGGCACTTGTGCCCCACAACATGATATACAGTGTCCCCAGTGTGTAGGCAGCTCTTTGCCACTCCAGGAACTCCTGGTGTATTCGTGGAATGATACACCCACAAAAGTAGATTGGAGAGCGGAAGGTCAATATAATTTAATGTTTTAGTTTAGTTTAGAGATATGGAGCGGAAACAGGCCCTTTCGCCCCACTGCGCCAACCAGCGATCCCCGCTCACTAATGCCCCTGTCCCACTTAGGAAACCTGAACGGAAACCTCTGGAGACTTTGCGCCCCACCCAAGGTTTCCGTGCGGTTCCCGGATGTTTTTGTCAGTCTCACTACCTGCAACCTCCGGCAACCACCTGCAACCTCCGGGAGCCGCACGGAAACCTTGGGTGGGGCGCAAAGTCTCCAGAGGTTTCCGTTCAGGTTTCCTAAGTGGGACAGGGGCATAACACTATCGTATAGCCAATAGGGACATTTTTTTACATTCACCAAGCCAATTAACCTACAAACCTGTACGTCTTTGGAGTGTGGGAGGAAACCGAAGATCTCGGAGAAAACCCGCGCAGGTCAAGGGGAGAACGTACAAACTCAGTACAGACAGCACCCATAGTCGGGATCGAACCCGGGTCTCCGGCGCTGCATTCGCCGTAAGCCACCGTGCCGCCCAGAAACGTCCTGCGCAAAGGGGTGAAGGAAACACATTTGGTCGATAGTTGAAAAAATTGAATTGAATAAATACTCAAGAAGGAATTATAGGGAAAAAACACAAAGTGCTGGAGTAACACAGCGGGTCAGGCAGCATCTCTTTAGAACATGGAGAGGTGATGTTCCGGGTCTGGGACCGTCCACGTTCTCCAGAGATGCTGCCTGACCCGCTGAGTTACTCCAGCACTTTGTGTCTTTTGGTTCATGAACCAGCAACAACAGTTTCTTGTTTCTACAATTATGTGCAGGGCCTTGTGGGAAAAGGAGAGCTGAACGACAGACTCAAGAGCTGCTATAGGATCAGTAGACAGAATGGCAACTTT